>NW_027507789.1:69991999-70016999 GCF_037356315.1 Lithobates pipiens
TTGCATTTTGCTTCTCTGTAAATACGTTTTATGTCACCATTGACACTGCTCTTTAAAAACCTCTTCTCCAACCAATTCCTTGGAAATGCATTTACAACCAACACTAGACTTTGTCTAGTTTTATTTATTGCAGGGATTGATCTAGTTCCTGTCCTCAAGGAGCTTGCAATCTAAGGTCTCCATCTCACGTGTTTACACACGCACACACTACGGCTGATTTAGACAGGGGGTTGGGTTGAATTTTGGGGGGGGGGGGTTGGAGAACATGCAATGCGGGTAGTGTCTTAGTTGGGGTTCGAACCAAGGACCCTCATGCTGCAAGGCAGGAATGCTAACTTCTAAGCAACTATTCTAAATGCTCATTCACACTAGCTTTGCTATTCAAAGACCGATCCATGTTTGGATTGCCCTTCAGAGAGCATTTGGCAGGCAGTGAGAAGGCATTGTATTGCCACCTCACTGCCTGCTTTAACTCCTTGGACCTTGCGGTTGTAGAGCAGATCTATTCATTTAAAGCAGTAATTAACTGATGAGAAGAAAAAAAACCCTGCAAGACAATGGTATAATGTACCAGTATGCATTGCATACTAACACATTATGAAATCTATACCTTTAGAATGAAGCCCCCACAGCGGGGACCAGTCACCGCTGAGGGTCTGACGTGTTAGCCCGGTGTTTCTTCCGGTTCGTAGGCTCCAGTGATGTGAGTGGCTGGAGACGCGATGACGTCACTTTCCGCGCATGCGCACGGGAGCCCTCCGTTCCGGCAAGAAGCTCTGAAGTTCTGGAATGATATGTTGGACCTTCAGAGCGCATGCACCGCTGATGTCAGTGGCTGCATGCAGGGTGAATATCTCCTAAACTGTGTAGGTTTAGGAGATACTAATCTTTTACTTACAGGTAAGCCTTACTATAGGCTTACCTGTAGGTAAAAATCGGCAAGCGGGGTTTTCAACCTCTTTAACCAAAAATGCTGCGCTGCAATAAGTGCTATATAATAACAGCTATATAATATCTAGTACAAATGGCATACTATAGAAAATAAAAAATGTGATAAATCTTATCAAAAGAATTGCATACAACTGAGTACTTTTTTATATAAAAAAACATACATCACAACCACTTAAATCAGGCTATTGTCTCTGAAAACACTCCCTGAGTATAAAGTATTAGTCCATTTTCCAAGTGAAACAGTTTTCCATAGGGTCTCCACTGTGATATTAAACACAACACCAATGAAGAAGTGCCAAAAAAGAGAGTAAGGGTCCTCCACCACCAACAATACTGCCACTTACCAGCTGCTTTGAGCCCATAAATGAGATCAGATATCGCCAATGGCTTATCACCCAGCCAGGGTTTAGGTAGCAGAGAAGGTAAATCCTTTGAAACGTTCCACTCAGGCAATATTGAGCTCCTACAGGCACAGCGCTCATTTCCCACATATAAGAGGAACCACCATAGCGTAATATTGTCAATTATTTTAATAAAACGAGAATCATATAGCACTTACATGTCTTTGGCTATAAAAGCGCCTATACAATAAAACTCCAGCCGGCAGGCTACACTATCGCTGCCCACCGCTTCCAGGATCAGTTCAGAATCGAGGTGACGTCAGCACGCCGCTCCTTCCTATGCCGTTTCGTTAAAGATAACATCTTCCAGGGGCACGGTTGGCATGCTGACTCACCTCCTTATATACCAAACATGTTAATTGCGGAAACACCCTGCTCTGAACTCCTGGCATCCGTTCACTATGTGGCCATTTTAAGTAAGGGCAAGCGCCCTTACTATAAGGGCGCTCTCCAGCGGCCATCTTACATCAGGGCAAATACCCACCCTTTGCAGGCATCGAAGAGGCACTTAAGTCTCCCCACTATTTGTCCATATCCTAGGTTAAATCACTAAAGGACAATCAATCAAATTTAAAATAATACAAGATGGGAAATATACTCAACTACTTTCCCATCTTTTAATATGGGGGCTGAGTTTGCCATCATTAGTGCAATTATTTATCCTTGCGCATACACTCAATGTTATTATTTTAATTTGATTGTCCTTTATTGATTTAACCTAGGCTATGGACAGATAGTGGATAGACTTAAGTGCCTCTTCGATGCCTGCAAAGAGTGGGTATTTGCCCTGATGTAAGATGGCCGCTGGAGAGCGCCCGTATAGTAAGGGCGCTTGCCCTTACTTAAAATGGCCACATAGTGAACGGATGCCAGGAATTCAGAGCGGGGTGTTTCCATAATTAACATGTTTGGTATATAAGACGGTGAGTCAGCATGCTACCCGTGCCCCTGGAAGATTATCTTTAACGAAACGGCGTAGGGAGGAGCGGCGTGCTGACGTCACCGTGATTCTGCGCTGATCCCGGAAGCGGCGGGCAGCGATAGTGTGGCCAGCTGGAGTTTTATTGTATAGGCGCTTTTCTAGCCAAAGACATGTAAGTGCTATATGATTCTCGTTTTATTAAAATAATTGACACTATTACGCTATGGTGGTTCCTTTTTCTTATATGTGGGAAATGAGCGCTGTGCCTGAGTGGAACGTTTTTAAAGGATTTACCTTCTCTGCTACCTAAACCCTGGCTGGGTGATAAGCCATTGGCGATATCTGATCTCATTTAAGGGATCAAAGCAGCTGGTAAGTGGCAGTATTGTTGGTGGTGGAGCACCCTTATGCCACGTACGCACGTAGCCGGCTATCCGACGGACTTAGTCTGGCGGACTTCCCGCCGGACTGTCCGTCCGACTTTCCGAACGGGCTACTTGCCCACACACGGCACTTTTTCAGCGGACTAATACGGCGGACTTAGTACTATCCGCCGTACTTTTGAAATGAACGGACTCGCCCACACACGCGGAGGAAAGTCCGCTCATTTTGAGCGCGTCTCCAGGTAGGCGGGGCCCGCGAAGGAGACGTCGCTGGCCCCGCCACCTGGTATGGACTTAAAGGGGAACCCCAACGCCGAAAAAAATCGGCGTGGGGGTCCCCCCCAGGTCCACATCAGACTCTTGTCCGAGCATGCTACCCGGCCGACCAGGAAAGGGGGGGGGGACATGAGCGCGTGGCCCCCCCACCCCAAAGCACCTTGTCCCCATGTTGATGAGGACAAGGGCCTCTTCCCGACAGCCGTGGCCGTTGGTTGTCGGGGTCTGCGGGCGGGGGGCTTATCGGAATCCGGGAGCCCCCTTTAATAAGGGGGCCCCCCGGATACCGGCCCCCCACCCTATGTGAATGAGTATGGGGTACAATGTACCCCTACCCATTCACCTGTGGAAAAAAAAGTACAAAAAAAAACACAACACAGTAAAAATAGTTTATTGCACAGCTCCGGGGGTCTTCCGTCTTCGGGGGTCTTCTCGCCAGACTCCTCCGCTATCTTCTGCTAGCTCTTTTACTAGCGGAGAGAAGAGAAGAACGGAAGAACAGAAGGCGGCGACGACGACAGCGGCGACAGAAGACCGGGCCACCGCCTGTAAAAGAGCTATAAGAAGGCGCAGTGGCCCGACAAAAGAACCGAAGAGGGGGACAAGACCCCTGAAGTCGGAAGAAGAGGGCGGTGGCGAGGAAGAAAGCCGGGCTCCCCCGCTAGTAAAAGAGCTAGAAGAAGATAGCAGAGGAGTCCGGCGAGAAGACCCCCCCGGAGCTGTGCAATAAACTATTTTTACCCTGTGTGTGTGTGGGTGTGTGTGTGTTTTACTTTTTTTCACAGGTGAATGGGTAGGGGTACGTCGTACCCCGTACTCATTCACATAGGGTGGGGGGGCCGGTATCCGGGGGCCCCCTTATTAAAGCGGGCTCCCGGATTCCGATAAGCCCCCTGCCCGCAGACCCCGACAACCACCGTCAGGGTTGTCGGGAAGAGGCCCTTGTCCTCATTAACATTGGGACAAGGTGCTTTGGGATGGGGGGGACGCGGCCTGGTACGGCTCAGGAGGGGGGGGCGTTTGCTCGTCCCCCCCCCCTTTCCTGGCCGGCCGGGTAGCGTGCTCAGACAAGGGTCTGATGTGGACCCTGGGGGGACCCCCAGGCCGATTTTTTTTTTTTTTTTTTTTTTTTTTTTTTTTTTTCGGCGTTGGGGTTCCCCTTTAAGTCCATACCAGGTGGCGTGGTCAGCGACGTCTCCTTCGTGGGCCCTGCCTACCTGGAGACCCGCTCAAAATGAGCGGACTTTTCTCCGGGCGGGAAAAGTCCGTTCATTTCAAAAGTACGGCGGACTGGCATACGCACAGCCGGATTGTCTGCCGAAATGCAAGTCCGGCGGGAAGATTGGAGTGCAAAACTACTTTCTAAGTCCGCCGTACTTTCGGGTAAAAGTCTGCCAGAGGCTACACACGGGGGGGATTGTCTGGCGGACTTGAGTTTGCCGGACTTTTCCACCCGATTGTTTGATCGTGTGTACGCGGCATTACTCTCTTTTTGGCACTTCTTCGTTGGTGTTGTGTGTAATATCACAGTGGAGTCCCTATGGAAAACTGTTTCACTTTTTTTTATTTTATTTTATTTATTTTTTTATAAGGTTTATCACATTTTTTTTAATTTTCTATAGTATGCTATATGTAATAGATATTATATAGATGTTCACTTATTGCAGCGCAGCTTTTTTGGAAAAACTTGTTGATGTTATTGTGGGTATCTCACATTTTAAGTAGCAGCTTCTAATTTATTCACGTTTTTCAATCTTTGTATTTTTATTCAGTGGTTTAGGCACAATTTTTAATTTTTTTCAAACATTGTTTAGACATCGCTGTATTGCCACTTTTTTGTTAACCTCTTTAACCACTTGACACCCGCGCTATGGCCAAATGATGGCCACAGCGTGGATCTGAATTCCCGGAAGGCCGTCATTCCCATCAGGCCGAATTCCCGGCGGCCTCCCCTGTGCACGCTCCCTGCGTGCGCTGTGATCACCGAGTCACTGAGACTCGGGTGATCACCAATCCGAGTGAGGGGCCCTTACCATGTGATCAGCTGTCAACCAATGAATCAAACCAAAAAGCTCGGTTATTTTTTATTTTTTTCCTCCTCACGCTAACAGCTGAGGAGAAAAAAAAAAGCCGATCACCGGCTCATCTTAACCACTTAAGGACCGCCGCATGCCATTGTACGTCATCACAATGGCATGTACAGGCACAAGCACGTACATGTACGTGCTTGCCTTCCAGCGGGTGGGGGGTCCGATCGGTCCGGTTCGCTTCAGGGGCGATCCGGGATGAGGGGATGGCCGTTGGTTTCTGGCCATCCCCTCTCGATCGCTCCTGGCGAATGAGAAGCTTCCTCCCACTGTGTATTGTATACACAGGCAGGGAGGAAGTGATGTCATTCTCCTCGGGGCGGTCTTATTGACCGGACTACGAGGAGAGGACACAGTAAGTCTGCACCAAACACTACACTGACACTAAATAACACATAGGCACACAAACCCCCCCCCGATCACCCCCCCCCCCCAGTCACAGTGTCACTGATTGCAGTGATCATTTATTTACTGATCACTGCATTCAGTGTCAGTTGTAAAAGTAAAAAGTGTCTGGGCAGTTAGTGTTAGGTCCAGGGTAGCCCCCTACCACCCCCAATAAAGATTTAACCCCCTGATTGCCCTTAGAGTTAACCCTTTCACCCCCTTTTGCCAGTGTCACTAAGCGATCGTTTTTCTGATCGCTGCATTAGTGTCACTAGTGTCGCTAGGTAGCTAGTTATTTTTTTAGGTTCACCGCCAGGTTTTTATAGCGCTAGGTACCCCGATATACTACCCAATAATGGCTTTAACCCCCTGATTGCCCCTAGTTAACCCTTTCACCCCCTTTTGCCAGTGTCACTAAGCGATCATTTTTCTGATCGCTGCATTAGTGTCGCTAGGTAGCTAATTTTTTTTTTTTAGGTTCACCGCCAGGTTTTTATAGCGCTAGGTACCCCCATATACTACCCAATAATGGTTTTAACCCCCTGATTGCCCCTAGTTAACCCTTTCACCAGCGATCACCGTAAAAGTGTCACTGGTGACGCTGGTTAGCCAGTTAGTTATTTAGGTTCCCCGTCAGGTTTTTATATAGCGCCAGGGACCCCCATATACTACCTAATATAAAAATTTTAACCCCCTGATTGCCCCTAGTTAACCTTTTCACCAGTGATCACCGTATAAGTGTTACGGGTGACTCTGGTTAGTTAGTTTGCTTTTTATAGCATCAGGGCACCCACCATTTATTACCCAATAAAGGATTAACCCCCTGATCACCCGGCGGGTGATATCAATTAGGTTTTAGGGTCCGGGTCTGCGTCGCCCCAGGCAGCGCTAGGTTAGTGCTAGTACCGCTAACACCCACGCGCAAAGCATACACCTCCCGTAGTGGTATAGAATCTGAACAGATCAATATCTGATCAGATCTATACTAGCGTCTCCAGCAGTTTAGGGTTCCAAAAAAACGCATTGTTAGCGGGATCAGCCCAGATACCTGCTAGCACCTGCGTTTTGCCCCTCCGCCCAGCCCACCCAAGTGCAGTATCGATCACTGTCACTTACAAAACACTAAACACATAACTGCAGCGATCGCAGAGTCAGGCCTGATCCCTGCGATCGCTAACAGTTTTTTTTTTTTTTTTTTTGGTAGCGTTTTATATTTAAATCCGGAAGGCTGTGCTTGGTTTTCGGGGTCCAGTACGTGGCTAGACTCCCAAAAAGTCCCACATATGTGGTATCCCTGTACTCAGGAGAAGCAGCAGAATATATTTTGGGGTGCAATTCCACATATAACTATGGCATGTGTGAGCAATATATAATTTAGTGACAACTTTTTGTAAAATTGTTTTTTTTTTTTTTTTTTTTTTTTTTTTGTGTCATTATTCAATCACTTGGGACAAAAAAAAAATATTCAATGGGCTCAACATGCCCCTCAGCAATTTCCTTGGGGTGTCTACTTTCCAAAATGGGGTCATTTGGGGGGGGGGGGGGGGGGTTTGTACTGCCCTGCCACTTTAGCACCTCAAGAAATGAGATAGGCAGTCATAAATTAAAAGCTGTGTAAATTCCAGAAAATGTACTCTAGTTTGTAGACGCTACAACTTTTGCGCAAACCAAAAAATATACGCTTATTGACTTTTTTTTTTTTTTACTAAAGACATGTGGCTGAATACATTTTGCCCTAAATGTATGACTAAAATTTAGTTTATTCGATTTTTCTTATAACAAAAAGTAGAAAATATCTTTTTTTTTTTTTTTTTTTTCTCAAAATTTTCGGTCTTTTTCCATTTATATCGCAAAAATAAATAAAAATCGCAGAGGCAATCAAATACCACCAAAAGAAAGCTCTATTTGTGGGAAGAAAAGGACGCAAATTTCGTTTGGGTACAACATTGCATGACCGCGCAATTACCAGTTAAAGCAGTGCAGTGCGAAATTGTAAAAAGACCTCTGGTCCTTAGGCTGTTAATTGGTCTGGGGCTGAAGTGATTAAAGGGACATGGGTCCCAAAAAGGAAGAGGCAATTATGCCTCATTTATGCCACCTATCAATGCCCACCAGTGGTGCCAATCGGTGCCACGTAGAAGTGCTGCCCATCAGTGCCCATCACCGCCCATCAATGCCGCCTCATCATTGTACATCAATGACGGACAAAAATTACCCGTTATTTAAAAAAGAATTTTATTTTTTTATTTTTTTTTTGAAATTCGGTCTTTTAAAAAAATATTTTTTTTTTTTTTTAACAAAAAATCAAAATCAAACAGGTGATCAAATACCACCAAAAGAAAGCTCTATTTGGGGGGAATGATAAATATTTAATTTGGGTACAATGTTGTATGACCGCGCAATTGTCATTCAAAGTGCATCAGCACTGAAAGCTGAAAATTGGTCTGGACTGGAGGTGGGGGGGATGTTTAAGCGCCCAGTGAGCAAATGTGGGTATAGTTTCTGCTGCAGCTGCAAAGCATTGCAGCCACAGTATGTTCCCCCTACCATTGCAGCTAAAGGGGAGCAGTTGGGGATGGTAAAACAGTGGCTTGACTTTGGGGTTTAACCCCCAATTGCTAGTGTGAACAAGCCCGAATCCTGTATTTATTACTTTATATAGTCCCGGTACTATCAGTCCTTGTCCTCTTAAACAGAAGGAGCCCAATAAACTACCCATGTATTTTGGAATTGCTGCTGCAAACCCTTACAAACACTGGTAGAACATGTACACTTAAAGCAGCACTCTGAGAACAACAATGTCTTTAAAGTGGTAGTGAACTCAAATTTTAAAGTATATGTAAACCCTCACCTTGTAAAACATCCCATGCAGTTTAAAATACAAATGAAAGGCAAAACATTTGCGTATTGATATTAAAACATTATAAATAACCCCCCCCCCATAATAAATAATAATAATATAATTTATTATTATTATTATGTGACCGCATAAGGCGCTCAGACAATTGGGGGAGGAGAAACAGCATTACACTGATCTTCCCAGTGAATCGATGTGCAGGGAGGGGGGTGTCAGGACGAGACTTTATCATTGGAGAAGAGCAGGTTGAGTTTTCAGCATAGCTAGAAAGCTGACCATGCTGTGTTCTCCTGGTTAGTGGGGTCAGTTTTTACTAGGGGAAACCGAGAGACTGGCAGGAACACCAGGGATTTCACACATACAAAGAGAGCAGGATACTCTTACTTTCTCAAGTCATCTTCCAGGACGGCACACCTGAGAGATGAGAGGCTCCTCCCTACAGGAAACACAATCAATCGACAGCTGTTTTAAGTCTCCACCCTTCCCCTTGATCCTCAGTTTTTGATTGTGTTTCTCCCTACACAGTGAAACTGTTTTGTTTTTTTCCTAATGACCTGAAGCCTGGGGCTGGTGATCTCCCCCTGGGAGCTGGACCACAAGCTTGGGAAGCCTCTGGGTCTGGTAGGATATTCTTATCCTTCCTGGGGGGGTTCCCCTATCTTTTATTCGGGGGGGAGCAGAAATTGGAAGAGCCCCCCTGAAAGCTGAAGGACCCTGGGTACAGTGGTGTACCCAGAACTTCAGGGGTCATTATCCTGTCTCCCCTCCTTACCTGTCCAGGTGTCTGTTCAGACGGGGGTGCTGGCCATCGGTTCTTTCCAGGGGGGGTGTGTCCCCCGACTCTTGGGCCCCCGGTAGCTCGCGTGGGCTGCTGGGGAGGGCGCGGCGACAAGCATCCGCGTCATTTTCCAACTTCGGGAAAATAACAACAGCGTTCTTACCCAGGAGGGAAGGCTAAGAGTCAGCAGGAGCAGGCGCCCACATCCTCCTTTCGCTAGAGCGAGGAGGCACCAGTTCACTAAGGTGGATGTCTGCCTAAACCACCTCAGATGGGAATGAGGAACGTAAAGCAATGCCCCCCCCCCCCCCATGTGTATATACTGACTGGTACAGTGCAGGACACAGCCTAACCTTGCACCTCCCTATGGGGACAGCAGTTGGGGGGCACTTTGGTGGCTATCCTCCTTGCGTGTGGACCATAAGGATGCAAAAGCAAGCCCGGTGGCTGTAGCAAAAGGGGAAGATGACAACGGTGAGTACTTTCCTTTTTGCCTTGGGAATTTTTGCTGCAAAATCCCCAATTCCAGCCAGATGGTTTCTGGCCAGTTGAGATAATCTCCCCTGGGGCCTGGATTCAAATAGCCCAGAAGCTTCTGCTAAAAACACAATGTAGTGTCCTTGTTTTACAACACAGGTATCTGATCTTTTAGTGGTTCTAATGCCCCGTACACACGATCAGACAATCCGCCCATGTGTGGACTTCAGCTGACTTTTTTTTCCCCAAAAGTCCAGCGGACTTAGAAGTTTTGACTCAAAATTGTCCGCCGGACTCAGCAGTCCGGCGGACAATCTGCCCATCTGTGCGCTAGTCCGCCGGACTTTTGGAATGAAGGGACTTGCCCACACACAGAGAAAAGTCCGTTCATTTTGAATGTGGCTCTAGGTAGACGGGACTAGTGAACGTAGTCAATGTCGCCGCCTTCATCGGCGAGATTGACACCTCGCTGGCCCGTCACCTGGTATGGACATAAAGGGGAAGCCCTACGCTGAAAAAATGGCGTGGGGGCCCCCCCCAAAGTCCATATCAGACCCTTATCGAGCACGCATACTAGCAGAGGAGCGCGGCTTTCTTCGTCGTCGCTGTATGAGGTTCTTCTTCCGACTTCAGGGGTCTTGTCCCCCTCTTCGGTTCTTCTTGCCGGGCCTCCGCTATCTTCTTATAGCTCTTTTACTAGCGGTGGCCTGATCTTCTGTCGCCTCCACCTTCTTTTCTTCCGACTTCGGGGGTCTTGTCACCCTCTTTGGTTCTTCTTGCCGGACCTCCGCTTTCTTCTTCCAGCTCTTTTACTAGCATTGGCCCCGTCTTCTGTCGCCGCCTTTTCTCTTCTCTTCTCTTCTCTTCTCTTCTCTTCTCTTCTCTTCTCTTCTCTTCTCTTCTCTTCTCTTCTCTTCTCTTCTCTTCTCTTCTCTTCTCTTCTCTTCTCTTCTCTTCTCTTCTCTTCTCTTCTCTTCTCTTCTCTTCTCTTCTTCCTTGAAATGTTGACTCAACGCTCTCTGGCCGCAATGACAGGGACGCGTTGTGAGGCAACTTATATAGGGACAAGGGGCGGGGGTCACCGGGTGATGTCACATGGTGACCCCGTCCCAGCATCCTCCGGGACCTCCGCTGCAAAGTCCGGCGGTTTGTCCACTGGACTAAGTCCGCTGGATAGTCGGATCGTATGTACGTGGCATTAGTAGCACCTACAGGCACTATAGGCCATGTTAGGTGTGTGAGACAGGCAACATTGCTAAACTACAAGTTTAACATGTTTTCTGATTCCATCTTTAAGAGCCCATTCCACCTAGATCCTGCATCCGAAGCGGAAAAGTCAGGGACATCTGTGGAGCAGACCTACAGATCAGCTGCATGATCCAGCTAAGATACCTTCATTAAGCATATGGAGTGGAGGTAAAGCTCACTGCAGAACCGAGGCTCGCCAAGAGGGTCTTGCAGTGGCCCCACCCTAAGGTAGGCCTGAAGTACTTGCTTATCCTCTCAGGTGTGCCATCCTGGAAGATGACTTGAGAAAGGTACCAGTTACTTACCTGTAACTGCCTTTCTGGGAAATCTTCCAGGACGGCGGGCCTACTTCTCGCCCGTGTGAGGAGGGAAAATTGTATAACACTAGAAGGCGAGTGCCTATGAGGAATGATTTCCCTTGTGAACCGGGTTCAGGAGTTACTTCTCTACAAAGTGAGGATCATGGGAAAGGGTGGGGATTTAAAACAGCTGTCGATTGATTGATTGTGTTTCCTGTAGGAAGGAGCCTCTAATTTCTCAGGTGTGCCGTCCTGGAAGATTTTCCAGAAAGACAGTTACCGGTAAGTAACTGGTACCTTTTTCATACAAGTACATGGTTTAGCAGGCACTTGCCCAAAATATGAAATGTTGGGTTTACATATTCTGTGCCATTAGTACCTACAGGTCAGCTTATAAGAAGTCTTACCTGTAGGTACAATAAATAACTCCTAAACATGCGCCGTTTAGGAGATATTGACATCAGTTCTAGCGGGTGATGTCACTGCATTTAGGGCACACCGAGTGGAATTCTCATGTCCAGTGCAGGATTGTGGGCTTTGTATTGGGCGTATTGAGGTCAGAGGTCCTGAGACCACCAGAGTGTAGGGGTGAGGGGGTGGCGGGGACTGGTCTTACTGTCTGGAGGGAGCCTTTGGGAGAGGAGGATCGATTGACTAAGGGTGTGGGGTTTTTTTTTTTTTTTTTTGTTTTTTTTTTTTGGAGAAAAATGCACTTTTTATTTATTTTTAAATTAAAAAAATAAGACAAAAGTAAAGTTAGCCCCCTTCTCTTTTTTTTTTTTTTTTTTTTTAAATATTGTGAAAGATAATGTTGCGCCGAGTAAATTGATACCCTACATAGTTAGTAAGGTTGAATAAAGACACCACAATTGTCCCTATACCTGTACATTGCACACTCACATTGGTCCTTACCCTTAAGGAGCCCACAATCCAAGGTCCCCATTCTTATACTAGGGCCAATATTGGACAGAAGCCAATTACCCTACCTCAATGTCTTTTGGAGTGTGGGAGGAAACCGGAGTACCCAGAGGAAACCCACGCAGGCACAGGGAGAACATGCAAGCTCCAGGCAGGTAGTGTCATGGCTGGAATTCAAACCAGCGACCCTTTTTACTGTTAGGCGAGAATGCTAACCACTACACCACTGTGCTGCCCACATGTCGCGCTTCAAAATTGCGCCCGCTTGTGGAATGTCGACAGACTTTTACACTTAAAAATCTCCATGGGCGATGTTAACCACTTGCCGCCCGTCCTATAACAGAAACACAGCAGCTAAGTGGTTTCAAAATCCTGACCGGACGTCATATGACGTGATCAGGATTTTGAGCCGCTGCGCGCCCCCCGGGCGATCGCGGCGATCGTTATTGCGGGGTGTGAGTCTGACACCCCGCAACTACGATCTTGGCTAAAAGGGCCGGGGTTGAGATTTTTTGTCATTTTGGACCAATTTCAGGTTAAAAGGGCTGGGGTGTGATTTTTTATTTTTTTTTTTTTTTTTTTTTTTTTTTTTTCACTCAAGTAGAGGAGAGCCGATCGGCTGCTCCTCTGACAGGGGGGGGGTCTGTGGTGATTATCAGCGCAGTCCCCCCGAGGATGCCCACACTAGACCACCAGGGATTCCAGTCAGTGCCCACAATGGGCATCACTGATTGGCATGCATTATTGTTTGGCACTGATTGGCATCCATTAGTACAGTATAATACAATGTCGCCTATCGGTGCCCATCTGTACCGCCTATCCATGCCAATTTGTGCCACCTATTAGTGCCTATCAGTGCCGCCTATCAGGGCCACATATCAGTGTCCATCAATGCCACCTCATCAGTGCCACTTCATTGGTGCCACCTCATCTGTGCCCATCAGTGCCGCCTTATCAGTGCCCATCAGTGAAGGAGAAAACTTACTTATTTTCAAAGTTTTGAAACTGAAACAAATTTTTGGTATTTTTTTTTATTTGTTTAGGAAAAAATAAAAACCGTAGAGGCGATCAAATACCACCAAAAGAAAGCTCTATTTGTGGGAAAAAAATTATAAAAATGTCATTTGGGTACGGTGTAGAATGACCGCACAATTGTCATTCAAAGTGCGACAGCGCTGAAAGCTCAAAATTGGTCTGGGCAGGAAGGTGTTTAACCACTACAGCCCAGACCATTTTGCTGGGCAAAGACCAGACCACTTTTTGCGATTCGGCACTGCGTCGCTTTAACTGACAATTGCGCGGTCATGCCACGTGCCTCCCAAACAAAATTGATGTCCTTTTTTTCCCCACAAATAGAGCTTTCTTTTGGTGGTATTTGATCACCACCGCGGTTTTTTATTTTTTGCGCTTTAAACAAAAATAGAGCGACAATTTTGAAAAAAACGCATTATTTTTTACTTTTTGTTATAATAAATATCCCCCAAAAATATATTAAAGGCCGATACGTATTCTCCTACATATTTTTGGTAAAAAAAAATCGCAATAAGCGCTTATTGATTTGTTTGCGCAAAAGTTATAGCGTTTACAAAATAGGGGATGTTTTATGGCATTTTTATTAAAAAATTTTTTTTTTTTTTTTTTTACTAGTAATGGCAGCGATCAGCAATTTTTATTGTGACTGTGACATTATGGCGGACACATCGGACATTTTTGACACATTTTTGGGACCATTGTCATTTATACAGCAATCACTGCTATATAAATGCAGTGATTCTGGTGTAAATGACACTGGCAGCTAAGGGGTTAACCAGTGGGTGGCAGTGTAGGGGTTAAGTGTTCCTAGAGGTGTGTTACTAACTGTTGGGGGCTGGGCTTTAATTTAGTGAACACTGATCTCTGCTCCAATCACATAGAGCAGAGATCAGCGTCACTAGTTGCTAGGCAGAACGGGGAGATGCTGTTTACAACAGCATCTCTCCATTCAGCCGCCCGTGAGACGATTGCGGGTATGCCCGCGACGATCGAGTCCGCGGGACCCGCAACCGGACTCATGGGGGACCCGACCGGCAGGGCGGCAAATTTAAAGGGACGTACAGGTACGCCCATTTGCCTGCCCATGCCATTCTGCCGACATACATCGGAGTGCGCTGGTCGGGAACCGGTTTAGGGCCCAGTATTGAAGTGGTTAAAACATGCAACCTGCAGATATTTTTAAAGTTACAGAGGAGGTCTATGGCTAGAATTATTGCTTTCGCTCTGCTGATCGGGGCGATGCCTCTAATGTGTGGTTTGAACACAGTTTTCATATGCGGGCGCTACTCGCGTATGCAGGGTTTTTTTTTATTTTATTTTATTTTTTCAGCACCCAGAACATAAATGAGCATTTCTTGCGGCATTAAACCCAAAACCAAAAATGTATTCTGTTGCGAGCAAGTCTGTTATTTTTCAGCTTCCTTCAACAGATCAATCTGTCCAGCAAAAGTAGCAGTTAGAGGGTGGAGATCATTAAACACTGACAGGGGTTCTTTCTTACAGCGGTCAGCTTTTATTTATTCATGTAAAACCTTTGTCCAAAAAAAGGGAAAGCAACTGTTTACTTTTGTGCAGGTGAACTAACACCATGCACCCCCCCCCCCCCCCTGCCCTGCTACGCCCCACTGTATTTACCTCTGGCGATCCTGAGCGGTCAGGGCTCCCGAAGCTTGGCCAGCAGCCCAGGGATTTCCCGGCTTTTCTCCCTCTTCTCTGTGCAGCACTTTTGGGACAATACATTTAGACCCCTTTCACACTAGAGGCGTTTTTTCAGGTGCTTTTGGGCTAAAAATCCCCTGCAGTCCCAGTGTGAAAGCCCCAAGTGCTTTCACACTGGATTGGTGCATTGGCAGGACGTTTGAAAAAAAAAAAAAAAAAGTCCTGCAAGCAGCATCTTTGGGGCGGTGTATTGAATGGAAATGAATGGACGTTGCTGCTGAAGCACCTGCAAAGCGATTCAGCAGCAGCAGTACACAGGTGCATTTAACCCTTTATTTGGCCACCAGCAGGGGTTAAAACCAGGCTGCTAGTGGCTGATTAGCGCAGCTAAAACTAGCGACGGTTTACCATCAACGCCCGCCTGCCACAGTGTGAAAGCAGCCTTACTGCCATAGTGATCAGTTTGGTTGACTGCCCAGAAAAGAGAGGAGCAGGGAATTTAAATCCCCGGATCACTGGACAAGCTGTGGGAGCCTTGACAGCTCAGGATCATTGGAGGGAGGTATAGTGAAAGCCGGGAGTTGGGGAAGGTGTACAGTGTTGGGAGAACTAGCACTTTAACTATTTAAACACTTCAGCCCTGAAAGAATTTACCCCCTTCCTGACCAGAGCACTTTTTGCGATACGGCACTGCGTCACTTCAACTGACAATTGCGTGGTCATGCGGCGTTGCACCCAAGCAAAATTGAAGTTTTTTTTTCTAACTCCCTAAAGAATAAAATGGCGGTTGTTGCAATACTTTCTTTCACACCGTATTTGCGCAGCGGTCTTACAAGTATCCTTTTTTGGCGAAAAATACACTTTTTATTTTTTTATAAAAAAACAAAAGTAAAGTTAGCCCGTTAAAAAAAAAAAAAAAAAAAACTCTGTGCAAATTGATGCCCAACATGTTACACTTTTTAAAATTGCCCCCGCTCATAGAACGGCGACAAACGTTGTTTACCCTTAAAAATCTCCATAGGCGACGCTTAAAAAATTCTACAGGTTGCATGTTTTAAATTAGAGGAGATCTAGGGCTAGAATTATTGCTTTCGCTCTACTGATCGCGGCGAAAGCGGAAAAGACAGGCAGCATCAATTTTGAAAAAAACACTATTGTACTTTTTTGCTATAATCTCCCCTTTTTTATTTTATTTTTTTCTTTTTAAAGAAAAAAAAAAAAGTTAGTTAGCGTGATTTGAACACCGGTTTCATATGCGGACACTACTCACTTCTGCACGCGGGCCCGTCAGGACGGGGTGCGTTTTAAAATTTTATTTTGTTTTTTAAACTGTTTAAAAAAAAAAAAAAAAATAAAAATAAAAATTGTCACTTTTATTCCTGTTACAAGGAATGTAAACATCCCTTGTAATAGAAAAAAAGCATGACGGGACCTCCTTAAATATGAGATCTGGGGTCAAAAAGACCTCAGATCTCATTTACACTTAAATGCAATAAAAATAAATAAATTGTCATTTAAAAATGACACTTGTCTCCATGCCCAGCAAGGGTGAAGATCCGATCGCCTCCGCCACTGCCCTTCTCCCACACCGATAAGTGATCTTGCATTGAATCCGCTGCAGAGACTACTATTATCGGAAACCGGACAGCCGGCCGAACAAAAGGATATGGGGTTATGGCAGCTAGCTGCTGCCATAACGATATCTGCCTTCAAAGTTAGGACGCATATCGGTGTGCGGCGGTCTGGATGTGGTTAAAGAATATTTGAACCCAACATTTCAAATTCCTGATATGTGCCCAATGTAGCGTGTAATTGTATGAAGGTGTGAAATCCCTGGCGTACTTGTCAGTCCCTCTGCTTTCCCATTGAAAACTGACCACACTAAGCAGGAGAACACTGTGGTCAGATATGTAGATATTCACCATCACATCAAGGATCATCAATTTCATTCAAACGCTTTTTTTATTCAGATAATTATTACATCACAAAACGGCGTAGCGCAACATTTTATAGCCATGCAGGACCCCTTCGTCAGGCATGTGATCACCCCCCCCCCCCCCCCTCGCACAGCCACTAGGAAGTTCAGTGTACAGCTGTTTCTCCTCCCCCCAGCTCTTATGCAGCTAAGAACAGAGGATAAGTGATGACTTATAAAAAGGGACTTTTATTTACTTTTGTAAAAGAAAAAGGGACTTTTATTTATTTTAAAATGTAACGGATTGTTTTACAAGGTCAGGGTTTACATAAATTCGGGTCCATCCAAATCTGCAGCTAAAACTACTACCCTCTCCCCAGACTGGCAGCACCACTGTCCAAAGGTGTCTCCTTTGCTCCTCCATCAAAAGTGGAGACCCCCTTAGGCTGGATTCACACCTATGCATTTTTAGTGCTTTTTGCATTTTGCAGATTTGCACTACAGTTCATTTAACATGATTTCCTATGGAACATGTTCTGTAGTGCAAATCTGCAAAATGCAAAAAGCACAAAAAATGCATAGGTGTGAATCAAGCTTAAGACAGAAAGTGGGAAAGCTTATAAAAGGAAAACGGACCAATTTGCAGCCAAAGGATCAGGCCCCTTTTTGCGATTTGGCACCGTGTCGCTTTAACTGACAATTGCGCGGTCGTCCCTTTTTTTTTTTTTCCCCATAAATAGAGCTTTCTTTTGGTGGTATTTGATCACCTCTGTGTTATTTTTTTTTTTTTTTTTGCGCTATAAACAAAAATAGAGCGACAATTTAAAAAAAAAATGCAATATTACTTTTTGCTATAATAAATATCCCCAAAACATATATAGAAAAAAACATTTTTTTCCTCAGTTTAGGCCGATTTTTTTAGTAGTAATGGCGGCGATCAGCTTGTTTTATTTTTTGTAACTGCGACATTATCAGTGCTATTTAAATGCACTGATTCCTGTGTAAATGAAAATGACACTGGCAGTGAAGGAGTTAACCACTAGGGGGCGGGGTTAAGTGTGTGTGTGTGTGTGTGTGTGTGTGTGTGTGTGTTTTGTGTTTTTTAATTGTAGGGGGGGCGTGGCTTGGGGTCTGACGTCACTGATCGTCTTTGCCTATAACAGGGAACAGACGATCAGTGACAGGCTCAGTAGGAAGCACGGGGAGAGGTTTGTTTACACAGACCTCTCCTCGTTCTTCAGCTCTCTGACCCGATCGCGGGACACCAGCAGCGGCGTTCGGGTCCGCTGGTGCCACGGTCACGGAGCTCAGGCTCCCGACCCACGACTGGGCACTTAAAGAGCAACCTACAGGTACGTGCTTGTGCCCAGCTGTGCCATTCTGCCGACGTATATGTGCAGGAGGTCCTTAAGCGGTTAAGGATCAGTAAGTGTGGGGGCAGCCCTATTGCAAGAGGTTTTTTTTATTGCCTCCAGAGTTCACCGTAACAATTTATTGTGCAGTATTTTATAGTTATTATATACGACACCAATATTACATGCAGGGCATATAATGAGAATATCTTATAATTGTACACAGATCAATAAATTGTAAATAAAGAGACATAAAATAATAATTTTTTTTTTCTCCTTGTTCACATGAGAGCATAACTTTTTTATTTATGCAGGATTTATGTAGCGCCAACAGCTTTCACAGTGCTTTACAACATGAGGACAGGCAATATGGTTTCAATACAGGAGAAATCAGAGGGCCCTGCTCGTTAGAGCTTACAATCTAGGAGGGGGGATCAAGTGATACAAAAGGTAATAACTGTGGGGGAGAAGGTGATGGAGAAAATGAAAGTTCAGTTGTTTGGTAAATGACGGACAGACCACTCCCTACCCCAATCTGGGTTTTCAGGGATTGTCTAAAAGAAAACTGAGTAGGAGATAATTAGACAGATTGGGGTAGGGAGTTCCATAGGAAAATTCCTGGAGGTGAGCATGGGAGGATAAGGGAGCTAGAGAGCAGGAGGTCTTGGGATGAACCAAGAGAACAATTGGGTATGTATTTTGAGACTGGGTTAGTGACTGATCTTGCAGCTGAGTTGTAAGTTGTTGTTAATATTTTGAATTGAATTAGTTGGGTGAGCAGGAGCCAATGGAGGCATGGACACAGAGGAGTAGCAGACACAGAGTGGTGGGTAAGGTGGATGAGCCTGGCAGCAGCATTCATAACGGACTGAAGGGGTTATAGCCTATGTAAAGGTGAACCAATCAGAAGGGAGTTGCAGGAGATGACCAGGGAATGAGCTAGGAGCTTTGTGGTGCCATTGGTTAGAAAGGGAGGTAATTTGGAGATGTTGAGGCAGCAAGATTTGGATAGTGGTTGGAATTGAGTCTGAAAGAGTTCAGAGTCCAGGACTACACCTACAACCTTGGCATGCAGGGATTGGCTGATTGTCGATCTTGACAGAGAGGTCAGGAAAAGTGGCATGTGGGGAAGGGGACATTTTGAGCTTGGTTTTGGATAGATTGGGTTTGAGGAAGTGGTGTGAGATCCAGGCTGATATGTCTGTTAGTAAATTTAGTGATACGAGGAGACTGAAGGAGTGAGCTGAGGGGTAGAGAGATGGATACATTTGGGTGTTGTCGGAGTAGAGATGGTATTGGAAGCCATGGGATGCTATCAGCTGACCCAGGGAGAACCTTTGGGGACCCCTACAGAGCAAGGCAAAGGAAAGGAGGAGGTAGAATTGTAAGTAGCACTAGAGGTGTGGTTAGATAAGTAGGAGGAGAACCAGCAGAGAATAGTCACGGTCACCAAAGACCCTGCTCAATCACTCAAATCTCTTAGCCCTTGTACACACGGTCGGACATTCTGACAACCAAATCCGTTGGATTTTGTCCGACGGATTTTGTCCGAAACTGTTGCATACACGCGGTCGGATAAAGTTGTTGGAAAATCTGATTGTACATAACGTGATGATGTCATTTCTAATGATGGGACTACGTTCAGGCTAGTAGCCAATACCTTTGGTCTATGGATTTGATCTGAGCATGGGTGGCACTTTGTCCGTCGGAGTAGGCTACACATGATCGGAGTGTCCGATCGGAGCATTTTGTCGGAAAATTTTACGAACAAGTTGGAAAACTTGATCCGTCGGATACTCCGGCGGAAACAGTCTGATGGAGACCACACACAGTCGGATTATCCGACAAAACGGTCCGATAGGACACATTCCGTCAGAATCTCCGACCGTGTGTACAGGGGCTAAGTGTTATCAGCTCTTCTGCACGTTCCCCCTACTTAGACAAACCAACTTATTCATCACTGTGCGCACAAACATGGGCACTGTCACACCATGTTCAGTATGTATTATTCTTCTATTGAGGCTCCGCATTTACAGGCTGGCTTTTCCTTGCCAAGTCATTTGTTTTACATTTCAGGCTTTACATTTGATAAAACATTACATGCGCCTTGTGTTTTAAAGCCAAACCCATTAACCGAAAATAATATAGTGGGAAGTTTTGGCTAGGTGCCAAAATCCGGAGAGAATAATGGCTTGGCCCAGCGGACTGGGGAATGAAGTACATCTTCGACCTAAAGGGATACTAAAGTCTTGTTTTTTTTCCCTTTTAAAAATAACAAATATGTTATACAGTGCCTTGAAAAAGTATTCATACCCGTTGAAACTTTCCACATTTTGTCCTGTTACAACCAAAAACGTAAATGTATTTTATTGGTATTTTATGTGATCGACCAACACAAAGTGACACAGAATTGTGAAGTGGAAGAGGGCTTGCAAATATTTTTCAAAATGTTATACAAATATATGAAAAGTATGGTGTGCATTTATATTTAGCCTCCTTGAGTCAAAACTTTGTAGAACCACCTTTTGCTGCAATTACAGCTGAAAGTCTTTTTGGGGATGTCTATAACAGCTTTGCACATCTAGAGTGACATTTTTGGCCATTCTTTGCAAAATAGCTCAAGCTCTGTCAGATTGGATGGACAGCAATTTTCAAGTCTTGCCACAGATTCTCAATTGGAATTGGGTCTGGACTTTGAATGGGTCATTATAACACATTGATATGCTTTTGGTCTAAACTGGCTGTATGTTTAGGGTCGTTGTCCTGCTGAAAGGTGAACCTCTGCCCCAGTCTTGTCGTTTCTGCAGACCCAAAAAGGTTCTCTTGTAAGATTGCCCTGTATTTGGCTCCATCCATCTTCACATCAACTCTAACCAGAGTCCCTGCTGAAGAAAAGCATCCCCAAAACATGATGCTACCACCACCATTTTTCATGGCGGGGATGGTGTGTTCAGGGTGATGTGCAGTGTTCATTTTCCGCCACACACAGGGTTTTGCTTTTAGGTCAAAAAGTTCAATTTTGGTCTCATCTGACCAGAGCACCTTCTTCCACATGTTTATGACTTTCTTTCAACAATGGCTTCCTTCTTGCCACTCTTCCATAAAGGTCAGATTTGTGGAGTGCTCAACTAATATTTGTCCTGTGGACAGATTCTCCCACCTGAGCTGTGGCTCTCTGTAGCTCCTCCAGAGGTATCAGCTTTTCTGATTGATGCTCTGCTTGCCCGGCCTGGTAGTTTAGGTGGACGGCCTTGTCTTGGTAGATTTGCAGTTGTGCCATACTTTGCATCATGGATTGAACAGTGCTCTGTGAGATATTCAAAGCTTGGGAGATATATATACACTACCGTTCAAAAGTTTGGGGTCACCCAAACAATTTTGTGTTTTCCATGAAAAGTCACACTTATTCACCACCATACGTTGTGAAATGAATAGAAAATAAAGTCAAGACATTGACAAGGTTAGAAATAATGATTTGTATTTGAAATAACATTGTTTTTACATCAAACTTTGCTTTCGTCAAAGAATCCTCCTTTTGCAGCAATTACAGCATTGCACACCTTTGGCATTCTAGCTGTTAATTTATTGAGGTAAGCTGGAGAAATTGCACCCCACGCTTCTAGAAGCAGCTCCCACAAGTTGGATTGGTTGGATGGGCACTTCTGGCGTACCATACGGTCAAGCTGCTCCCACAACAGCTCAATGGGGTTCAGATCTGGTGACTGTGCTGGCCACTCCATTACCGATAGAATACCAGCTGCCTGCTTCTGCTGTAAATAGTTCTTGCACAATTTGGAGGTGTGTTTAGGGTCATTGTCCTGTTGTAGGATGAAATTGGCTCCAATCAAGCGCTGTCCACTGGGTATGGCATGGCGTTGCAAAATGGAGTGATAGCCTTCCTTATTCATTTATTTAATGAAGATGCCAGTTGGGGACCTGTGAGGCGTCTGTTTCTCAAACTAGAGACTCTAATGTGCTTATCTTCTTGCTTAGTTGTGCAACGCGGCCTCCCACTTCTTTTTCTACTCTGGTTAGAGCCTGTTTGTGCTGTCCTCTGAAGGGAGTAGTACACACCGTTGTAGGAAATCTTCAATTTCTTTGCAATTTCTCGCATGGAATAGCCTTCATTTCTAAGAACAAGAATAGACTGTCGAGTTTCAGATGAAAGTTCTTTTTCTGGCCATTTTGAGCGTTTAATTGACCCCACAAATGTGATGCTCCAGAAACTCAATCTGCTCACAGGAAGGTCAGTTTTGTAGCTTCTGGAAGGAGCTAGACTGTTTTTAGATGTGTGAACATGATTGCACAAGGGTTTGCTAATCATCAATTAGCCTTCTGAGCCAATGAGCAAACACATTGTACCATTAGAACACTGGAGTGATAGTTGCTGAAAATGGGCCTCTATACACCTATGTAGATATTGCACCAAAAACTAGACATTTGCAGTTAGAATAGTCATTTACCACATTAGCAATGTATAGAGTATATTTGTTTAAAGTTAGGACTACCGTATATACTCGAGTATAAGCCGAGATTTTCAGCCTCTTTTTTGAGGCTGAAAGTGCCCCCCTCGGCTTATACTCGAGTCATCGCTGTCTGCCCGCTCGATCAGCGTGTCGAGCAGACAGACAGCGGCCATTCTATGATTCAAAAGCCGCGCCTCCGGCTCCGCCTTCGCCTGTGATAGGCGGAACACTGAATTTCCCAGCAGCCTGTGTTCCGCCTATCACGGGCATCGTCTCATCCTCGTACTACGGACGAGGACCAGAGTTCACCGTAACAATTTATTGTGCAGTATTTTATAGTTATTATATACGACACCAATATTACATGCAGGGCATATAATGAGAATATCTTATAATTGTACACAGATCAATAAATTGTAAATAAAGAGACATAAAATAATAATTTTTTTTTTTCTCCTTGTTCACATGAGAGCATAACTTTTTTATTTATGCAGGATTTATGTAGCGCCAACAGCTTTCACAGTGCTTTACAACATGAGGACAGGCAATATGGTTTCAATACAGGAGAAATCAGAGGGCCCTGCTCGTTAGAGCTTACAATCTAGGAGGGGGGATCAAGTGATACAAAAGGTAATAACTGTGGGGGAGAAGGTGATGGAGAAAATGAAAGTTCAGTTGTTTGGTAAATGACGGACAGACCACTCCCTACCCCAATCTGGGTTTTCAGGGATTGTCTAAAAGAAAACTGAGTAGGAGATAATTAGACAGATTGGGGTAGGGAGTTCCATAGGAAAATTCCTGGAGGTGAGCATGGGAGGATAAGGGAGCTAGAGAGCAGGAGGTCTTGGGATGAACCAAGAGAACAATTGGGTATGTATTTTGAGACTGGGTTAGTGACTGATCTTGCAGCTGAGTTGTAAGTTGTTGTTAATATTTTGAATTGAATTAGTTGGGTGAGCAGGAGCCAATGGAGGCATGGACACAGAGGAGTAGCAGACACAGAGTGGTGGGTAAGGTGGATGAGCCTGGCAGCAGCATTCATAACGGACTGAAGGGGTTATAGCCTATGTAAAGGTGAACCAATCAGAAGGGAGTTGCAGGAGATGACCAGGGAATGAGCTAGGAGCTTTGTGGTGCCATTGGTTAGAAAGGGAGGTAATTTGGAGATGTTGAGGCAGCAAGATTTGGATAGTGGTTGGAATTGAGTCTGAAAGAGTTCAGAGTCCAGGACTACACCTACAACCTTGGCATGCAGGGATTGGCTGATTGTCGATCTTGACAGAGAGGTCAGGAAAAGTGGCATGTGGGGGAGGGGACATTTTGAGCTTGGTTTTGGATAGATTGGGTTTGAGGAAGTGGTGTGAGATCCAGGCTGATATGTCTGTTAGTAAATTTAGTGATACGAGGAGACTGAAGGAGTGAGCTGAGGGGTAGAGAGATGGATACATTTGGGTGTTGTCGGAGTAGAGATGGTATTGGAAGCCATGGGATGCTATCAGCTGACCCAGGGAGAACCTTTGGGGACCCCTACAGAGCAAGGCAAAGGAAAGGAGGAGGTAGAATTGTAAGTAGCACTAGAGGTGTGGTTAGATAAGTAGGAGGAGAACCAGCAGAGAATAGTCACGGTCACCAAAGACCCTGCTCAATCACTCAAATCTCTTAGCCCTTGTACACACGGTCGGACATTCTGACAACCAAATCCGTTGGATTTTGTCCGACGGATTTTGTCCGAAACTGTTGCATACACGCGGTCGGATAAAGTTGTTGGAAAATCTGATTGTACATAACGTGATGATGTCATTTCTAATGATGGGACTACGTTCAGGCTAGTAGCCAATACCTTTGGTCTATGGATTTGATCTGAGCATGGGTGGCACTTTGTCCGTCGGAGTAGGCTACACATGATCGGAGTGTCCGATCGGAGCATTTTGTCGGAAAATTTTACGAACAAGTTGGAAAACTTGATCCGTCGGATACTCCGGCGGAAACAGTCTGATGGAGACCACACACAGTCGGATTATCCGACAAAACGGTCCGATAGGACACATTCCGTCAGAATCTCCGACCGTGTGTACAGGGGCTAAGTGTTATCAGCTCTTCTGCACGTTCCCCCTACTTAGACAAACCAACTTATTCATCACTGTGCGCACAAACATGGGCACTGTCACACCATGTTCAGTATGTATTATTCTTCTATTGAGGCTCCGCATTTACAGGCTGGCTTTTCCTTGCCAAGTCATTTGTTTTACATTTCAGGCTTTACATTTGATAAAACATTACATGCGCCTTGTGTTTTAAAGCCAAACCCATTAACCGAAAATAATATAGTGGGAAGTTTTGGCTAGGTGCCAAAATCCGGAGAGAATAATGGCTTGGCCCAGCGGACTGGGGAATGAAGTACATCTTCGACCTAAAGGGATACTAAAGTCTTGTTTTTTTTCCCTTTTAAAAATAACAAATATGTTATACAGTGCCTTGAAAAAGTATTCATACCCGTTGAAACTTTCCACATTTTGTCCTGTTACAACCAAAAACGTAAATGTATTTTATTGGTATTTTATGTGATCGACCAACACAAAGTGACACAGAATT
>NW_027507789.1:70024499-70278009 GCF_037356315.1 Lithobates pipiens
GTGTCCCCATCACAGTGCCCCTTTACATCAGGTGTCCCCATCACAGTGCCCCTTTACATCAGGTGTCCCCATCACAGTGCCCCTTTACATCAGGTGTCCCCATCACAGTGCCCCTTAACATAAAATGTGCACATCAGGATTTCCCTTAACATAAAATAAGTGTCATGCTGATGGGCACATTTTATATTAAGGGGCACTCTGATGGACACAACAAAACATGCCCCTTAACTTAAAATTTGCCCATCAAAGTGCCCCTTTTAATATAAAATGTACCTATCAGTGTTGCTCTTAAAATAAAATCTGCCCATCAGCGGGCCCCTTAACATGAAATAAGGGTCACACTGATGGGCACCTATTATGTTAGGAGGCATTCTGATGGACAATTTTTATTTTAAGGGGCATGCTGATGAGTATATTTTTAATGTGCACATCGATGGGCATATTTTGTAGGGCACATTTTGTTGTACCCATCAGCGTGCCCCTTAACAAAATATGCCCATCGATGTGCACATTAAAAATATACCCATCAGCGTGCCCCGTAAAATAAAATTTGTCCATCGGATTACCCCTTAACATAAAAGGTGCCCATCAGCGTGACCCTTATTTTATGTTAAGGGGCACGTTGATGGGAAAATTTTATGTTAAAGGGCACTCTGATGGGCACATTTTATTTTAAGGGACACGCTGATGGGTATATTTTTAATGTGCACATCGATGGGCATATTTTGTTAAGGGGCACCTTAACAAAACATGCCCATCAGTGTGCACATAAAAAATATATCCATCAGCGTGTCCCTTAAAATAAAATGTGCCCATCAGAGTGCCCTTTAACATAAAATTTTCCCATCAGCGTGCCCTTTACAAAAAAAAGCCCCTTAAAATATGCCCAACAGTGTGCACAACACTGATCACTAATAGATAACTAATGTGCCCACATACCTTAACTGCAGGAGTGTGGGCACAACTGAAGCTGCCTTGCGATGAGATCCGGGAACCGCGGGCAGCAGGGGGGCGGGGCACGCACGTGACGTCACACCCCTACTGCCCGTGTCTCTTCAGCTCCGAGAGACGCGGCCAGGAGCAGGGGGCGGGCGCTTGCGCGCAGCGTCACTGGTTGCTGGGGAAACCCGCGGTCCCAGCAAACCAGTGATTGCTGTCGCTTGCTACACTGGCAGCGCTCGGTCCAGCCATTTAGTGACGGCTGATATATATCTTTTGTGGCCCCGGCGCTGGGAGATCGTCGGGGGCCACAAAAGATATGTATGTCCAAATAACCAGGCGGGCCGTTCAAAACCGGGCCGCGGGCCGCAATTGGCCCGCGGGCCGGACTTTGGACATGCCTGATCTATGACATAAAATCACAATAAATTAAATTTCAGTTTTTTGGCTATAACATGACAAAATGTGGAATATTTCAAGGCACTGTACTTGCCTGCTCTGTGTAGTGGTTTTCCACAGAGCAGCCCAGATTCTCCTCTTCTCGGGTCCCTTGCCAGCGCGCCTGTCCCTTCCCTCCTGCTGAGTGCCCCCACAGCAAGCAGCTTGCTATGGGGGCACCCGAGCCGAGCCGCTGCTTTGTGTATCCATTCAAACATGCCCATTTCTCTCCTCCTTGGCTCACTGACTTTGGCAGGAGTCAATGGAGCCGCACTGCTGTCTTAGCCAATGAGGAGGGGAGTCCTGGACTGTCGAGTCTCTCGTGCAACATCGCTGGATCGAGATGGGGCTCAGGTAACTGTTAGGGGGCGCAGGGCGGCTGCTGCACACAGGTTTCTTTTTTTATTTAATTTTTTTAATTTATTTTTTATCTTCATGCATAAATATAAAAAATTCTACCTTTACAACCACTTTAACCCCTTAGGTTCCACGGTGAGTATAACAAGCATGCTTTACTGCATAATATACAGACTGATTTTACTGTTGTGGGTTTAGTAACACTTTAACTTTTGCGTTATGGTGGCAATGTACCACCCAAGCCCTGAGATCCTCCTTTGTTAGGAGATAGACAGCCCTGCAGCTGCACATCTAGTTTACAAATAAGGATTTGCCAGTTCCGTATATTAATCATGGTAATAAAACGCACCAGCCTTTCCTATTCATTACATAGAAGGATTCTGGTTATATTTCTGGATGAACTGGATCAAAATTATTAATATAATTTTATTTATAATGTTATAATAAATAAGCACATGTTTTTTTCCCCCAATCCAAATTAAAAAATAATAAACTCCTGGGCATAATGTAATAAGATTTATCATCTTTTGAAAATGTGGGAATGAATGATGCATAAACTGGAACACCGTTCTAATAGCAATATATCTGTACTGTTTTTTAACTGTTCAATACCTTGTGATTCACCTGCCAAGCAGTAAAATTGGTGATGCCACTTTCATAATTGCAGATTTTTGTTTTCTGGTGTTACATGTCTGCTTATTGGACCTGGACAGACCATGTTGTAAGTTGCCTAAGTACTTCTCTGCTTCCAGTGAATTTAAAATTACAGCATTCTGTCCACAGAAAAAATCTGATTGGTAAGCTGTGCATAACCTCTCTAAAGCCGCATACACACGGTTAGATTTTACGGTGGGAATTGTCCCTTGTTAATTTTACATTGTATTTTTTTAAATGTAACTGTCTGCTCCCAAACTCATTTGAAGTAAAGCGCATAGCCAAGTATTATTCTCCCCAATTTTTTTTTTTATTGTGCATTAAAAAAAGAAAACAAATACAATTAGACATGTGATCTGCCAATAGAACTTAACCAAAGTGCATTCTGTGCATCCAAAAATATAGAAAATATACCAAATCAAATCATTATTCAACCAAAAAATTTAAAATAAAAGCCTCATGCATGTGTCCTGCTTCTTAATATAGGGGGTCAACAATGCCAAGAGTTGGTAAAAACAGGGATCCATCATCCGGAGATAATTCCGAAAATCATCTGGATTATTCTTCTGGAGCTCCCGCAGCAAAGGCATATTACATAATTGTCACGATTCTCCTCTCCCTTCTCTCCCTTCTCTCCCTTCTCTCCCTCCTCTCCCTTCTCTCCCTCCTCTCCCTCCTCTCCCTTCTCTCCCTTCTCTTCCTTCTCCCCCCTTACTGCAAAGCAATAACTCCAAGGCCAATAATAAATAACACGTCATCTCCTCCGATTCCGCAACATGGCTGGTTGACGAACGGCCGTTCAGAAACTAACTGAAAAGAGCAAAATGAAAAGCTTGAATCAGCACTTGGCAAAAGGAGCCCAAAGGGTGGCACTAAAGAGCTGAAAAACCATGTAGTACGTCACTAT
This sequence comes from Lithobates pipiens, assembly GCF_037356315.1. Classification (NCBI taxonomy): domain Eukaryota; kingdom Metazoa; phylum Chordata; class Amphibia; order Anura; family Ranidae; genus Lithobates; species Lithobates pipiens. The sequence continues at coordinate 70,027,795 of NW_027507789.1, forward strand.
GTTGGTTGACTGACAACTGTGTGCCGTTTGTATGCAAGACAGCTTTGAGGCCAACGCCCTTCGGACAAATGTCCGTGGTTTTGTCTGCAGAAAATCTGATCATGTGTAGCAGGCTTAAGGCCTCTTGCACATGATACTCTTGTTTAGGCATCTACATTTCTGTATGTATTTTCACGTGCATGTTTTCGTACAAATGCACGAAAACTTGTGTTCTGCACAGTATGTAAATGGGCATTGGCGAGCATTTGTGCATATTTGCACGCATGAGGTGTAAATTGCTAACCAGAAAAGCAGATTTTTATTTTTTTTTACTGAAGAATTTGAAGCACTTGTTTATGCGCCTGTGTACAAAGGCACATTATAATTAATGGGCTGTATTAGCTCAGGAAAAAAAAAAGTTGTTCTGAGCTTTTTCAAGCTGCGGTGTTCAAGAGGCCTAAATCTCACCCAAGTCTTTATCTCCTCTTCCCCTTTTTTTTTTTTTTTTTTTTTTTTCCTTTAAAGCGTAACTAAAGGCCAAAAAAATGCAAAAAGGCAGGATCTTTATTACATAAGACATGCAGTGTCGCTCTTCTGCAGTAAAATACACTTACCTGCCTGTTTGCACTTTTTACTTTTCTGGCACAGTGCTAGTGTGACAGGAGGAATGACTCCTGTGTATACGTGGGATTGACGTTATCCCACACCAGCCAATTAGGTGAGGTATTCTTGACTTTAGCTCTACCTGTGGTACATAGAACTAGTGCTGTACTGTAGATTGGGTAGATTACACTTGCCAATTAAATTGGGTGAGTTTTTTCATGAGTGCGTAGACCAGACCATATTGCAGTTGGATATGATTCTTCTTCATTCATTAGCAGTTGGTGAAGATCCTCTTTGGAACCACCAGTGCTTTCACACTGGGGCGCTGCGCTGGCAGGGCGCCACAAAGTCCTGCCATCAGCTTCTTTGCAGCGGTGAATACACCGATCCTCCCCATTGAAAACAATGGGGCAGCGCTGCTATGCCGCCGACAAAGTGCTGCTGCAGGAGTGTTTTTTGCAGGTGGCTTTAACCCCTTTTCGGCTGCTAGCGGGAGATTAACCGGTTCCCGACCAGCGCACGCCGATGTACGTCGGCAGAATGGCACGGGCAGGCATATTGGCGTACAGGTACGTCCAATCTTCAATGCCGCCCTGCCATCGCGAGCGCGCCACCGGCGCGCTCTCATACCAGTCGGGGCCCCCGTGAGTCTGGTCGCGGGTCCCGCGGACTCTATCGCCGCGGGCATACCCGCGATCGTCTTGCGGGACGGTTGAATGGAGAAGTGCCGTTTGTAATCAGCATTTCTCCATTCTGCCTAGCAACTAGTGACGCTGATCTCTGCTCCATGTGATTGGAGCAGAGATCAGTGTTCACTAAATGAAAGCCCAACCCCCCCACAGTTAGTAACACACCCCTAGGAACACTTAACCCCTACACTGCCACCCACTAGTTAACCCCCTTCACTGCCAGTGTCATTTACACAGGGATCACTGCATTTATATAGCAGTGATTGCTGTATAACTGACAGTGGTCCCAAAAATGTGTCAAAAATGTCCGATGTGTCCACCATTAATGTCACAGTCACAATAAAAATCGCTGATCGCCGCCATTACTAGTAAACGCTTATAATTTTGTAAAATTATTTTGTAAACGCTATAACTTTTGCGCAAACAAATCAATAATTGCTTATTGCGATTTTTACCAAAAATATGTAGAAGAATACGTATCGGCCTAAACTGAGGGAAAATTTTTTTTTTTATATTTTTATTATAACAAAAAGTAAAAAATAATGCGTTTTTTTTTTTTTTCAAAATTGTCGCTCTATTTTTGTTTATAGCGCAAAAAATAAAAACCGCAGGGGTGATCAAATACCACCAAAAGAAAGCTCTATTTGTGGGAAAAAAAGGACGTCAATTTTGTTTGGGAGCCACGTCGCACGACCGCGAAATTGTCAGTTAAAGCGACGCAGTGCCGAATCGCAAAAGTGGTCTGTTCTTTGACCAGCAAAATGGTCTGGTCTGTAAGTGGTTAAAAACACACCGCTAGTGGCCGAATAGTGATGGTAAATCGGCGGTAAAAATGACGCCGCTTTATCGCTGACGCCCGGGGTGGCTCAGTGTGAAAGGGGTCTTAAGGTGCTGAGAACCTAAGGAACTGGCACAAAACACTGACATGTTAAAAATTCATTTATTAGACCTCAAGTGATTTTTATATACAAAGTCTAATACCGTATATACTCGAGTATAAGCCGAGATTTTCAGCCTCTTTTTTGAGGCTGAAAGTGCCCCCCTCGGCTTATACTCGAGTCATCGCTGTCTGCCCGCTCGATCAGCGTGTCGAGCAGACAGACAGCGGCCATTCTATGATTCAAAAGCCGCGCCTCCGGCTCCGCCTTCGCCTGTGATAGGCGGAACACTGAATTTCCCAGCAGCCTGTGTTCCGCCTATCACGGGCATCGTCTCATCCTCGTACTACGGACGAGGATGATACGACGTCCGTGATAGGCGGAACACAGGCTGCTGGGAAATTCAGTGTTCCGCCTATCACAGGCGAAGGAGGAGGCGCGGCTTTTGAATTTTACAATGGCCGCCGACGAAGAGGGCACGGGACGGAGGCAAGGCAAGGCACGGCACGGCACGGGACGGGACGGGACGGGACGAAGGCAAGGCACGACACGGGACGGAGGCTCGGGACAAAGGCTCGGGACACAGGTAGGCTGGACACACACACACACACACACACACACACGGATGGAGACACACACACACGGATGGATGGATGGATGGAGACACACACACACACAGGGATGGATGGATACACACACACACAGGGATGGATGGATGGATGGAGACACACACACACAGGGATGGATGGATGGATGGATGGAGACACACACACACAGGGATGGATGGATGGAGACACACACACACAGGGATGGATGGATGGATGGACACACACACACACAGGGATGGACGGACACACAGGGATGGACGGACACACAGGGATGGACGGACACACACACAGGGATGGACAGGCATGTCTCACCCTCGGCTTATACACGAGTCAATAAGTTTGCCAGTTTTTTTGGGGGTAAATTGGGGGCCTCGGCTTATATTCGGGTCGGCCTATACTCGAGTATATACGGGTAATTTCATTTTTAGCATATAGGGGTTTAGTGAGCATTTCTGAAGTTCTTGGCACCTTAAAAGACCCACATCTTCTCTTCTCATGTAATTTATTTCTCTATATTGTTAGGGCTGTAGTGCTTTCTACACCCACCTACACCATATCTTTTATAGCAAATAAATAATTAACAAATAACTAGTTGTTCTGCTGATGTACGCTCGATCTCAGCAGTGCCTCAAGCGTTGTCTCATCAAAAACTGGGTAACGAACACAAGAAATCCTTGTTAAGATCGTGCTTTATTTGTTCAAGAAGCATGACAACATCAGTCAGAAACCTTGACGTGTTGCGCACTGCCAGTGTTGCTCATTAGACCAGATGAGCAAAGAAGAGAAAGGGGAGACCTGATGCAAACCTTTTAAATACATAAAAAGAGAAGTATGGGAATCCATTTTTTTCCCCATAATCACTTGCCTAGGTGAATGCAGCATCGAGTAGAAATAATAGAAGTTCAGTGTGACAATATATCATTTTAAATGTTGATAACTAAACTTAAAGAAAACTTGTCATAAAAGCATTAGGAATCTGCCATTGCTATCCTTTTAAAAAGGCTGGTTTCTGGGGGGTGTGGCTAGCGGCGAACATGTAAGCAGGGAGGTACACAAGCTCCTCCTGGCATGAGTTATGCTGACAAGCATCCGGACATCACTCACCCTTTCCGACCACATTACGGGATCGGGTACACATCCAGCATTGCCCTGAGTCTGCAGAAATGGTGTGACATGACCAGGCAGGGACTAAACCAGCCGACAAACGTCCGCTAACACAGACTGCGGGGATATCCAAAGATGGCACCGGCCACCAAAGGATAAGCGGCAACATGCCGGTGAGTCTCGTATACCTGCTCTCACATAAAAACCCACTGCCAAAAAAAAAAAAACTAAACCACCAACCACTATAAAGGAACATTTTGCGGACTCCCCGCCAAGCCCACATTTGTCAGCCTCGGCTGCATCTCCATAGGTGGAGGGGTCAGATCCATGGCCCTTCACAGCCAAATATGGCCCCCGGGGGAGCTGGAGAGGAAAATGGTGAGGAAGAGGAGCTCACTTTAAAGCATGTCATAGAAGCCTATTCATCATTGTCAGTCCACACTGACAACACAGATTGAATCAGTCAGGCTGGACCTTTCCATCATTAAACATGATATGCAGAAGATTTGTTCCAGGATCTCTATTGCAGAACAACGCATTAGCGATATGGAAGATACAGTACAGCCTATATCTGCTAATCTACGCTTGCAGCAACAAGATTTAAAGGAACACACCTTGAAACTTGGATTTGGAGGACCGCATGCGCATGAACAACCTGCGTTTCATTGGCTTTCCGGAAGGAACTGAAGGCAAAGATCCTGAACTTTTTCTGGAAAAATGGCGGAAATCGCTAGTGGGGTCGGAGACTCTATCCTCCTTGTTCGCAATTGAACGGGCGCATAGAGTTCCGATGCAACCTCTGCCATCAGGAGCTGCCCCACGCCCTCTACTGGCAAAGCTACTTCATTTCGGAGATAAGGAGGCTATAATGTGTACAGCCCGTGATCTCTCAGACATCAAGTTTAATGGTAATCGAATTTAAATCTTTCTGGACTTTTCTGCCGCCACACAGAAGCAAAGATCTGCCTTTACTGTGGTGGAAAGGCACCTTTGAGACAAGCTACTCAGCTACAGCATGCTATACCCTACCAAACTGAGGGTCATCAATGATGGCAAGGCTCAATTTTTTCCCATCTCCCTGAGAAGCCTACGATTAGCTCAATGGTCTAGGATAAGTCCCTACATTCCTTTTTTATAGAGGAAACCAAACCTTGTTTCGTTTCTACAAGCAACAGTTGTTGCTGCGTTGTTGGCTTTGTTTTTTATAACTCTCCTGGACGCAGCAGCGTTACTCTGCAGTCACAGAGAAGCAGAAGCTGAGCTGGTTAGACACTGATTCTTCTTCTGCATTTGCAATGCTGGGGTCCTATTCATTAGGAGACATACTTGAGATTCCTGGTGCTCTGCTTTCGCAACTGATTCTTGGCTGCCTATACACTTTATAACATATATGCCAGGGGCTGGTATCGGTTTAGTCGTGAACACTTTAAGCAAGAATCCTCAGAAGGAGGCACAACCCTATGTCTTATTATATGAGGGTGTTCCTTGACATGACATTCACAGTACTTTCTTTGCAGTAACAAGTTTTTCTACTAGAAGATGTGGAACTACTACTGCATTAGTTAAGGGATCTCTCTGGTCACCACTCTGGTTACTTTCATAGTTATTGGGATACAGCTCATTGAAGTTTGGGGCCGGGAGGGGGGACAGTGAAGGATTTACTTGTTTTTTGTTTTTCTTTTGTTCTTTTTGCACTGCACAGCTATGCTTCAGAAAGGTGCTAATTATGTGTTGCTGTTGTCATAGACAACTTGGGGAAATTTTAACCCACGTTATGTTGTATACAGGTAGGCCTAGGACCCAAGATTGTAGCATAATATTTTTGGGGTCATTGCCCTTTCTCCTAAAATATGAGTCTTAAATGTCTTATGTGGAATGTTAAAGGCCTAAACTCAAACTTAAAGGCCTTAAACGATCTTTGATCTTTGACTATCTCAAACACACTAAAACACATATTGTACTGCTTCAAGAGACTCATCTAGTGGAATCTAGGGTCATGGCTTTAAAAAAGCCCCAAATTGCTCATGCGTTTCATGCAACATACTCCACCTATTCTAGGGGAGTTTCTATCCTAATTCTCAAATCTCTACCGAGAGGTTGTGGAGGTAAAGACTGACCCACAAGGATGCTTTATTGCTCTGGTCTTTAAGTATATGGAAGTACTGTATACCATAGTGAATGTTTGTTTATATTCCGCAACCTTTTGAGTTACAAAGATTAGCTGATTGTATGGCCGCAGTACTTCCTATGGTGCAAGGCCACCTCATTTTGGGGGTGATTTTAATATGGTCATGGATACGGAGGTGGTTAGAGTTCGATGTGCTAGACCACACTCTCATGCATTAAGAGACTGGGCAGCTGCTTATGACTTAATTGAAGTATGGCGATGGAAACACCTGGATAAGAGGAGAATTTTCCTGCTCATTGGAGTCTTATAAATCTATGTCCCGACTTGATATGTTTTTCCTATCTCGAGATGCTTTATAGGAGGTGGAGGAAGGGTCTTATTTGCCGAGGGCACTTTCTGATCATTCTCCCTTGGAGCTTACAATTCGAGTGTCTAGGCCTCCAGGTGGCCAGATGTGGCAGATGAGTCCTTTATTGGATGATGGAGCCGTTGGTCCTATACACTTGTACGGACGCTATAACCAAATTTTGACAGGAGAATGGAGAATGCCCAGGAAGTGCCAACTCTGATTACATGGGATGCTTTCAAAGCGGTACTAAGAGGAGCTTATATGAAAGGAGTTTCAGACCTTAAGAAAGGGATCCCTAACTCCCCATATTGTTACAAGATGTCAAAGGGCTTATGAGGTGGCGCTGGACTCAAAAGCGCTTACTGCATCAGCATCTGAGGGTTTTTGACACGGGGGACAAAAATGGGATGCTTCTTGCCTATACCTAAACCTATACCTGACCTCATCACTATTTCTAGCATCTATGATAGTTCAGCCAGTCGCCACACCTCCCAGGATTGGATTATGGAGGCCTTTTTACAATTTTATTTGGACCTCTATAAATCCCAAGCTCGCTATACTCCCTCGGAACTATATGAATATGTAGACTCTATAAGCTTCCTTACCTTGTCAGATGAACAGCAACTATCCTTGAAAGCATTTCCATTGAGGAGATAGACCGCACACTTAAAAGCTTTGCTAAACATAAAACTCCGGGGCCAGATGGGTTCCCCATTGAGTGGTATCTGACGCACTGGGATGTCCTGGTCCCGAGATGACATAAACTTTATTCCACTATCTTTACACAGAAAAGTCTCCCTCCATCTATGCGCAAGTCTCTAATTGTATTGATGCCTAATAAGGACCCCTCTACTGTGAATCCTATAGGCCAATTTCCCCGATTTAACATGGATCTTAAGATTATATCTAAAATTCTAACCTCCTGCATAAATTTGGTGATTACTACACTGATAAGCCAAGATCAAACTGGATTTATTCCTCGGAGATCTACTTCTAGCAATATACGTAGATTGTTTACAAATCTTCAATCTCCTAACCCTTTATTGGTCCCCAGAGCTGTTGTGACCCTTGATGCCCATAAGGCATTTGATTCAGTTGAATGGCCCTATCTCTTTTTTTATATAATGGAGAAATTTGGGTTTGGAAATTTTCTCACCTGGATCCGTATACTGTATGACCAAACTCTAGCCCGCATTAGGATTAATGGTATAATCTCTAAACCCTTCACAGTTTGCCGGGGCACCAGAAAGGGGTGCCCATTCTCCCCACTATTATTCGCGCTTGCTATAGAACCCCTGGCCAGACTTCTCAGGTCTTCCTCGAATCTGCAAGGTATATGGATCGGTTCATTAAAAGAACGATTATCACTATATGCAGACGATATGTTACTTTACCGTTATGATCCCTATGATGCTTCAACTAATTAGTAACTTTGGAGCTCTTTCTGGTCTCAGGGTGAATTGGACCAAGTTCAGCGTGTTCCCTGTGGATCCCACCCTCCCATTCGATCTTCACTTAGACTGTCCATTACAAGTCACTTCAGTGTTTAAATATTTGGGAGTTGCAGTACAATTACAGATCTCCAACTACCGTATATTATGAATAACCTCTTACCGTGCATAGCATCCTTTAAAAGTAAAATGACCAGCTGGGCGAACCTGCCATTGACGTTAATGGGTAGAGTAAACCTATTTAAAATTGTGTTTTTCTATATATTTTGGCAAACGGCCCTGTGTATGTACCTAAGAAAAATTTTCTGGAAATTTTATTTTCTATTGTCGATTTTTCTGTGGTTCCCTAACTCTAGAATTGCTCTGGCTACATTACAATTGCCTACAACTCAGGGTGGATTAGCTCTGCCAAATTTAAGACTTTATTAGTGTGCGTCACAACTGGTCTACATACATTGGCTTTTTCCACAGTTGGATAATGCCACTACTGTGGCGGAGGCGGCCTTGCTCTCCTCCTATGAAGCTCTGAATAACTTAACCTTCTGGCAAATGGTTAGAGTTGATGAGGGTACAGAGTTGTTAAAGGTCTCTAAGATATACAGACACTGTCTCTCTTTTGGTTCCAGATGACCCAGCTCCCATTTCCCCATTTAATCATCCTATATGGTTTAACCCCACATTTCCTCATTTTTTATGACCTACCCGATGCCTGCTTTTGGGTTACAAAGGGGTTAAAATATATACATCAGTTATAGGACCAAGGCCAATTAAAAACTTTTCCAGTACTACAGCGTGAACTTGGGATACCTAAATACATGGCATTTTAAATATCCAATTAAAACATGCAGCCCTGTCCCAAGGTCTTAGAGGCGTTTTCCTTTCAAAACTCTACCTTAGAAGGGGGTGCTAATACAACCGGAACACACAGGTCTGATCCACTTGATTACAGGCTCTAAAAAACCATTGGATAGTGGACTTGCCAGATCTCTCAGATGAAAACTCTGAGGAACTCCTTAATACGTATTTTGTCACTGCAATTTCTGCCAGGGACAGAATGATACAATTGCGTATCTTTCTTTCATAGAATTTATTACACCCCATTGAGAGACTCTTCCATATGCATAAATGAAATGGTCTCATCTGCCATAAATGTCATAAGGACACGGGTGATCTACTTCACTTGCTCTGGAGTTGTGAAAATATACGACCATTTTGGTCACAAGTAACCCACTTTATTGCGATTATCTTTAACTTGCCCAATATTTACAGTCCAAAGTGATGTATGTTGGCGATTTTCGAGGATTTGGAGTTAAGCTCATATCAAAAACCATTCCTACGCTTCTTCTTATTTTACGCCAGGAAAATGGTAGTATTGCAATGGATATACTCCACATCAGTCTCCCTTAATCATTGGGAAAACCTTGATTAATCAGGTATTACCGACTTACAAACTCACCTATGAAGCTAGGGGTTGTGCTAGTAAATTCATGAAAATATGGGGAAAGTGGACTGAACGCTCAGATACATGTGGATTTCCTGAATGATGGGTTGGATTCTTGAAGTGCGGATAAGGTGATGTGTCTACTAGGCTATAATGTGGAATAAAACTCCTATTTGCCTGTGGTACCTGAGGAGTAAGAATTAAATTTCTACGTTTCTACAGTTCATCACTATATGTGCAAGTGCTTAGTTGGTGAAAGAGGAAGTAAAGCCTCTTAAAAAAAAAAAAAAAAAATACACCTTGCGAGGCAAAGGCATAATGGGCTAGTATGCATAGCATACTAGCTCATTATGAATTACCTACCTGAGATTAAAGCCCTGGCATCGGCCCTTGTTCACCTCCTCCAATGCCGGCATCTATCCCGGAGTGACTTCCGTGTATCGCGGCTCTGGCGCCGTGACTGGCCGGAGCCGCGATGACGTCACTCCCGTGCATGCGCGCTGGTGCCACCACTAACGGCATGATCGCCGTTAGAAACGGCATGTTCAGTGCGCCTGTGCCCGATGTCTTCGGCGCATGCGCCGTAGACATCGATGCCGCTATTCCTGCAAATATCTCCTAAACTTTTAGGTCTGGAAGATATTTCTTGCGCCTACAGGTAAGCCTTAATCTAGACTTACCTGTAGGTTAAAGTGGTTGTAATGGATTTACAACCACTTTAAGGTTGTTTTTAGTTTAGAACTGTTAAATATTCTTGTTCATCCGGGAATTGGTTAAAGACCAACCTTTTATGAAAAGATGTAGAATACGGTTGAATTTTTGTGTTATAAAAGGGGAGGGGGGGACAGAAATGCAGTTGATACTGGACTGATACATGTACTCTAAATTTTCTATGTATTCTGTTCCTAATGTGTCCTTTTTGTGTTTATAAAGATTAATAACAAAAAAAACTGTTTTAAAGAAAAAAAGGCTGGTTTCATCTGGCTTCGGAGTTTGAGTCACAAACGTAAAACAAGCATGCAGTATGAGTGTTGGAAAAGTATCACAATTTCTTACGTCTATACATGCTTTAGGTTGGTGTTGAAACCAAAGCATCAGCATGACAACCAGGCAACTTGATAACAAAAAATACACCTGCGCACCACCTTTTACTCCTTAAACAATTATCAGCTGCTAGCTGATATAAAGTGATCTCACTCCACCCACAAAGCTTGATAAATAACTCAAATTTAATGTAACGCTACCTCAAAAAAAAAAAAAAAAAAAACACAATGTCCACAATCCAATTGCTCAATAGGATTATTGTGCAATCTCTAAAATAAGCCACATTTCTGTGCAGAAAAAAAATGGACTTGCAGAGTAATGACTCCAACAGTGTTGTCAGTGTTCATAAATCAGCATCAGATATCATGTAATAAATAAGCTTCACAGACTCTTTTCCTCCAAAGTGCTCTATTAGTGAAACGGCTCCTTCATGCATCACCCTGTGCTTCACCCAGGCAGTCACACCAGCCACTCGCCTTCTATACTTTATGCACAGTTATTAGGCAAGTGAGTATTTCTACCAAATCCATCATTTCTATGCATATTGTCAAACTCCAAGCTGTATAAACTTGAGGCTGCATTTACACCTGAGCATTTAAGTCGTTCCTTTTTTTTATTTCCCGACGATTTTGTTCAGGTCACCAATGTAAAAGGCAGAAAACAGCCTGTAATCTGCCCCAAAGAATCTTCTTCTTCTTCCTCTTCCTTTTTTTTTTTTTTTTAACTTGAGGTTTTTCAGGCATTTTGCTTCAGGTGACAAAACGCTCAGATGTGAACCGGTGCCATTGAAATGAATGAGATTTTGTTTTTTGGACATTTTATTTTTCAGGTGTGTTTTATGAGCTGAAAATGCTCAGGTGTGAATGCAGCCTGAATGCTTATTCGATTTTAAGCATATCAGGTGATGTCTATTTGGGTAATGAGGGAGCGTGTGGCCTAATGCCCCATACACACGATGAGATTATCGGACGAATGATCGTCCGTTTTTTATTGCATTCTAATCTCAGATCGAATCTGATGAGTTTACTAAAGTCACGAAAATTCCCGCACGACAGAAAAAAAATTCGGAAGTGATGTCATGTGTTGTAATGCATTTGTATTGCATTTTTGAACGATAGCTGTACTGATTAAACGAAAATCGTACGATTTGGCATCGTACGAAAAAAATTTCCGTGCATGTCCGATAGAATAATATCGGATGTACTGTTCTAATCGGCTCTCGAAAGCTCTGTACTAACGATCCGATTATCGTACGATCGCTTCGAAAGCGGTATTTTCCGTACGATTTTCGGATCGTGTGTACCGGGGCATTAGGCTCGGTTCACACAGGGGCGACTTGTCCAGGCGACTTAGCCACCTGACAAGTCACGCTCCGTTCTGTACTATGGAACCGTTCTAATAGGAGCGACTCGAGTCACTCCGACTTAGAAAAAAGGTTCCTGTACTACTTTTGGGGCGACTTGCATTGACTTCTATACAGAAGTCGTTTTGCAAGTTGCTGCTGAAGTAATTTGCAGGTCGCGTCTGTGAGTCGCGCTGCAAGTCGTGCCGCCCCTGTGTGAACCGAGCCTTAGGAGATCAACACCCTACATCAAGGTGTGCATAATTATTAGGTAACATTTTTCCTCAGACAAAATGGGCCAAAAAAGATTTAACTGCCAGTTGTGTGACCATAGTGAATTAATATTCGCTATTGTCTTCCTGATTCTCCTCCTGGTCAGTCAGGAAGCATGTCCTAAGACCCTTTACCTGATTGGCTGAGAGGAGAAGTGATCCTATTGGCCGCTGAGAGGGAGGAGATGCAGGGGAAGCCACTGAAGCTGAGGAGGAGGCGCAGGGAGAAAGCCGCCACCTGCCGCCCAGAGGAAGCGCTTCCCACAACCTAAATGGGGTAAGTGCGAGGCTAGTGTCTGACCAGCTGGGGGGGGGGGGTTCCTGTGACCCAATCTGGGGGGGTTTTGGGGGTATTGTTTGCCGCCCCCCAGAAAATATACCCCACCAGCAGCCACTGGCTTTATCACGCAACCATCAAAGGATTTGTTTAAATTGCGACCCTTGACTATTTTCAAGTGTTGATAAAAAGAAGCAAATTACCTGCTAAAGATTTGAGCAGAATCAAACGTGAAGCCACCAGGAACCCATTATCCTCCAGTGCTCATATTTCAGAACTGCAACCTATGTGGAGTGCCCAGAAGTACAAAGTGTTCAGTGCTCAGAAACATGGCCAGGGTAAGAGGCTGAAACCTGACCACCTCTGAACAAGACACGACAAGAATAAGTTGAAACATCAAGACTGGGCCAAGATTTTTCAAAGGTTTTATAGACTGATGAGATGAGTGCCTCTTGATGGACCTGATGGATGGGCCTGTAGCTGAATCAGTAACGGGCACAGAGCTCCACTTCGACTCAAATGCCAGCAAGGTGGTGGTGGGGTACTGGTATGGGCTGGTATTAAAGATGAGCTAGTTGGACCTTTTTGGGTTGAAGATGGACTCAGAATAAACTCTCAAACCTACTGCCGGTTTTTGAAAGACACTTTCTTCAAGCAGTGGTACAGGAAAAAGTCTGCATCTTTAAAGCAGACCATGATATTTATGCAGGACAATGCTCCATCACATGCATCAAGGTACTCTACTGCTTGCCTAGCCAGTAAAGGCCTTGAAGATAAACAAATAATGACATGACCTCCTTCCTCACCTGACCTAAACCCTATTGAGAACTTGTGGGCCCTTCTTAACCACTTGCCGACTGCACTATAGCTGAATGACAGCTACAGCTTGGCTCGATAACTCTGGGAGGGTGTACATTGACGTCCTCCCAGAATCGCGCACCCAGGAATATCCGTGACCACCAAGGAGGGGAGAGATCAGATGCTGCAGCACTGTGGGCAGGATCTGTAGTGCCCACAGTGCTGATATCTGACAATTTCTGCCTCCGCCAGCCTGCCATCCATCCATGCTCGGCTACCCATCCTCCTCAATACTCAGCCATCCATGCTCATCCATACTCATTCATGCTCATCCATCCCCATTCATGCTCATCCATGCCACATCAGTTCTCATCCATGCCACTAGAGTGACTCGCAAAAGTGAAATAGGTAGTCAAATTAGATTTGACATTTATGCCCCTAGAACAGCTGACGGTGCACCCTGCATGTTGGGCCTCTCTATGTGGCCAGGTTGTGTAAAAGTCTCCTACATGTGGTATCGCTGTACTCGGGAGTAGGAGAATCCATTTTGGGGTGTCATTTTTGGTCTATACATGCTATGTGTTAGAAATATGTATAAATGGACAACTTTCTGTTAAAAAAAAATAAAATAAAAAAATATGCGTTTTTTCATTTTCTTTACACATTTTCCAAAAACTTGTAGAAAAAACGATTACTCTAATAAACTAAACTCATTATGGCTCAGATTATAAGTTGGGTTGTTTTCTTTCCAAAATGGGGTCATTTTTGGGCGTTTCCATCGTCCTGGTGCTCCAGGGCCTTCAAAATTGTAAGTAGTCAAGAAATTATATGTGTAATTTATGCTCCAAGAACGCCTGATGGCGCTCCCTGCATGTTGCGCCTCCTGTATGAGGCCACACTGTGTAAAAGTCTCACATGTGGTATCACCATACTCGGGAATAGTAGAATGTGTTTTGGGGTGTAATTTATGGTATGCATATGCTGTGTGTGAGAAATAACCTGATAATATGACAATTTTGTGGAAAAAAATAAATAAAAATCTTGTAATTTTTTTCCCCACAATTCTTTGGAAAAAAAAAAATCCACTTAAAAAAACCTCACCATGCCTCTTGCTAAATATCTTATAATGTCTACTTTCCAAAAAGGGTCATTTGGGGGGTATTTGTACATTACTGGCATGTTAGGGTCTCAAGAGATGAGATAGGCCATCAGTACATCAGGTGTGATAAATTTTCAGAGATTGGCACCATAGCTTGTGAACTTTCACAAAGACCAAATACCGTATATACTCGAGTATAGGCCGACCCGAATATAAGCCGAGGCCCCCAATTTACCCCCAAAAAAACTGGCAAACTTATTGACTCGTGTATAAGCCGAGGGTGAGACATGCCTGTCCATCCCTGTGTGTGTGTCCGTCCATCCCTGTGTGTCCGTCCATCCCTGTGTGTCCGTCCATCCCTGTGTGTCCGTCCATCCATCCCTGTGTGTGTGTGTGTCCATCCATCCATCCATCCCTGTGTGTGTGTGTGTCCATCCATCCATCCATCCCTGTGTGTGTGTGTCTCCATCCATCCATCCATCCATCCCTGTGTGTGTGTGTCTCCATCCATCCCTGTGTGTGTGTGTATCCATCCATCCCTGTGTGTGTGTGTGTGTCTCCATCCATCCATCCGTGTGTGTGTGTCTCCATCCGTGTGTGTGTGTGTGTGTGTGTGTGTCCAGCCTACCTGTGTCCCGAGCCTTTGTCCCGAGCCTCCGTCCCGTGTCGTGCCTTGCCTTCGTCCCGTCCCGTCCCGTCCCGTCCCGTCCCGTGCCGTGCCTTGCCTTGCCTCCGTCCCGTGCCCTCTTCGTCGGCGGCCATTGTAAAATTCAAAAGCCGCGCCTCCTCCTTCGCCTGTGATAGGCGGAACACTGAATTTCCCAGCAGCCTGTGTTCCGCCTATCACGGACGTCGTATCATCCTCGTCCGTAGTACGAGGATGAGACGATGCCCGTGATAGGCGGAACACAGGCTGCTGGGAAATTCAGTGTTCCGCCTATCACAGGCGAAGGCGGAGCCGGAGGCGCGGCTTTTGAATCATAGAATGGCCGCTGTCTGTCTGCTCGACACGCTGATCGAGCGGGCAGACAGCGATGACTCGAGTATAAGCCGAGGGGGGCACTTTCAGCCTCAAAAAAGAGGCTGAAAATCTCGGCTTATACTCGAGTATATACGGTAATATACACCGATTTGGGTTCTTTCTTTCTTTTCTTTCTTTTCTTTCTTTCTTTCTTTCTTTCTTTCTTTCTTTCTGCCTGGATTTACACTATTGCAGCTCTGGTTTCCCTGTGAAGATAAAAATGATTACTTGTTTACATTAGCATCTCCCTGTTCTTCCTCTCCGTGAGACGATCGCGGGTATCCCCGTGGCGATCGAGTCCGTGGGACCCGCGGAGTTTGGCGCCTGCAGGCCGCCTCTTAAAGGGCCACATACAGGTACGTTGGTTTGCCTGTACGAGCCCTTCTGTCAACGCATATCGGCGTGAGGCGGATGGAAAGTGGTTAAACAACAAGCATCACGCGTTGCGATTTAACGCATTTGCAGCACAATTTATCGTGGAAAATGGCGCCACAATTGGGGCGCCATTAAGAAGCAATGACATCACTAAAGCTTGCTGCGATTTTGAATCGTGCCAATTCGGATTGCTCAGGTGTGAACAGAACCTGAGAGGACTTTCACACTGGTTCGCTTCAAAACTAGCAGTAAAATGCGTATTCGTTAATGGATTGTTTTTGCTGTGCCTTTGCAGTGTTTGTGGTTTTTAAAGGACATGTGACTCAAACTTCACCAAAAAAGCTTAGTGCACTGTAACAAAAGGAAGAAAATAAATTATTTGGGACTTTAAATGAGGTAATAGGGGCCGTTCACATCCCCTCCTCCATCCTGATTTAATATTTAAAAAAGAAAAGGGCAACATGCGGGACTTTATATGAGGCACACGGGAGCAGAAGCATAACATTTGGTAAAAAAACAAGTTTTTAATAAGTACAAGTAATCATATATTTACATGTTATTGCACAGTCATAAATTAGTATTTTCTATTTCATCAATATATACACATTCCAACAAGGACTTAATAGTAAACATATGAAGAGCTGAGTATTCAATAAGCACAAATTATATGTAAATACATGACACATTGAAGCGTCATTTTAAAGAAAAACCATAAAATTAAAAGAACAAAAATCAAAAAGGAACGTTCATGCTTTGTTGACAATTGTATACACAAAACGGCAGTTGAAAGCTCTACGCATTTTGTGACCTTCTAGCCACTCGTCAGGAGCAACACCGTAGTGGTAGCCTATGAATAAAATAAACAACCATTTTTTAATAAAAAAAAAAATATAATATATGAACAAATGTACAGACATGGAGAACCCCCCCACAAATGCACATTCGACCCACAGACTTACATGTATATCTGCGCAGAGGCGGCACAGTGCACCGAGAGTCGGGCCGACCCAAAGCTGCCACGGACTGGGGCTGAGGGAGCACGCGTGGGGCGACAACCAAAACATACAAACCACCCCCCTAGCAGGTTGGGGTAAGGGATGTAGCAAGAGTTGAGTATTGGAAGTGGGGTGGCCCTCATGGGGGGACCTATGGAGAATAAGCAATTAAAATAAATGTGTGTAAAAAAAAATTAAAAGTGTGGACTGGAAGGGAAGGAGTGGGAAATTTGAGTGGGAGAGGAAGGAGATGTTGTGAAAGGAAAGAAAAAAATAAATAAATAATTACCTAGTGCTATGTGAATAAGGGCAAAGAAGCCATAGATCATGTGGTTGCAAATAGGGAGTGAAGGAGGGAAATCCAAAAGGTGAGACCCTGCACAGGGGGAAGCCCATGGGATAGCGCCGCCATAGACCCACCCCCAACGTCATGCATCCGAAATCCAAGGGGGCTGGAAAGGCGTCACACAGCTGCCAGCCGTACAGACCAAGCTAGACAGCCGCACGCACCAAACCCAGCCCCCAAATGGTCAGAGATGGTTAACCCGGCAGCCAGAACAAGCACGCCAAAAGGACGTCACTTATCCGGCGCTGGAAGCATGACGTCGACGAGCAGTGGAGGAAACCCCACCCACCCCACGTCAGAACAGGGCGGGGGGAGATCCCCAGTGCACGTCGCAACCCCGGGTCATGACGGGGACGAGCACAGCCACAACACAGACAGCGCCCGACACCGCCAGTGCGCACATACAATGAAGTCAGTGGACTAACAAAAAGTAATAAAAAAAAAAAATTTAGTCTCCAATTAATAGTTTCTACACACAGACAATCAAAATTCATACCAAAAAGAATCAAAATGAAAGATTATAAAAAGAAATAAATTAAATCAAATGTTAGTGCTACCGCGTGCCTCAGTGCACTGTGTTTTTGATGGGATTTCAATGGGGAGGAATGTTTTTGGGATGTATTCTTTAAAAATGTTGCAAGCAGGAGTGTTTTTTTTTTTTTTTTACTTTAATGGAAGCACACCATGCCAGTGTGGACACATTTATTGATTTTTAAGGGAAACATTTTTCTTGAGCTATTCAGGCCCTTTTTTATAAAGCAAAAGCGCTTGAAAAACTCCTCGGTGTGAAAGGGCCCCAAACAATAAATGCAAACCATGTGTGGTACATACAAAATAAAAGAAACTGGCATAGTGCTCACTGCTGTTTTATTCAGGCTTTAAAAAGGGTTAAAAATAATACTTGACATAGTAAACACAAATCCATTGCAAAAGGAAGAAATACAAGCTGCTCCTTCAGTCACACACAGGTCTACAGTCTACAACGTAAAGCTCTCCCTGTGTGTAGTTAGCATGGTGGTGTCATCAGTCCATGGCTCCGCCCCTTTGTGTATCGACCAGTCCTGGACTTCCTCAGAAATGGCATTTGTGAGGAAGTCTGGGATTGTACAATATGCATTAACCACTTCCCAACCGGCGCACGCCTATGTACGTCGGCAGAATGGCACGGGCTGGTATATTGGCGTACAGGTACGTCCAATCTTAAATGCCGCCCTGCCATCGCGAGCGCGCCACCAGCATACCTGTGATCGTTTCACGGGGCGGCTGAACTGGGATATGCCGTTATAAACAGCATCTCCCTGTTCTGCCTAGCAACAAGTGATGCTGATCTCTGCGCCATGTGATTGGAGCAGAGATCAGTGTTCGCTAAAAGAAAGCCCAGCCCCCAACAGTTAGTAACACGCCCCTAGGAACACTTAACCCCTACACTGCCTCCCACTGGTTAACCCCTCCACTGCCAGTGTCATTTACACAGGAATCACTGCATTTGTATAGCAGTGATTGCTGTATAAATGACAATGGTCCCAAAAATGTGTCAAAAATGTCCGATGTGTCCGCCATAATGTCGCAGTCACAATAAAAATCGCTGATCGCTGCCATTACTAGTAAAAACAAAAATTATTGATAAAAATGCCATAAAACTATCCCCTATTTTATAAACGCTATAACTTTTGCGCAAACCATCGCTTATTGCGTTTTTTTTTTTTTACCAAAAATATGTAGAAGAATACATATCAACCTAAACTGAGGGAAAAACTGTTTTTTTTTATATATATATTTTTGGGGGATATTTATTATAATAAAAAGTAAAAAATGCGTTTTTTTCAAAATTGATGCTCTATTTTTGTTTATAGCGCAAAAAATAAAAACCACAGGGGGTGATCAAATATGACCAAAAGAAAGCTCTATTTGTGGGGGAAAAAAGGATATAAATTTTGTTTGGGAGCCACGTCGCACAACCGTGCAATTGTCAGTTAAAGCGACGCAGTGCCGAATCGCAAAAAGTGGTCTGGTCTTAAGCCAGCAAAATGGTCCGGTCTGAAAGTGGTTAAAGGAGCAGAGCCACAGACAGATGTCACCACTCACAGGAAGAGTGTACAGGGACAGGCACTCTGCTTACTCTGCTTACTCTGCTTGTCTCTGCATGGCAAGTTTAAGTTGGATTTGATTACCTCCAGTAAGTAATTATTTTTGAATTTGGGGCAGCAAAAGCTCTACTTTACAAAAAGTGGCACTATTAGGAATTACCTGAATCTGCTGCACATGTTGGTAAAGGAGCTGAAACTGACAGCAGGGATTTTTTTTTTTTTTAATCTGACACAGGCCATTTTAAAGGAGCCATATCACAAGAAAAGGGGCAGTAGTGCTTTGAAATCCCAGAGAAGAGCTTGGCTTGCAATGAATGACAACATATTTTTCTCATGAAGTTTCCTTTTTAATAAATGCAGAGTTCGTGTTTTTGGGAACCCAACTTTGTTAACTTTCTGTCAGGGCTGGGCTCAGCCCTTCCTTCTCTGATCTGTCCGCTCAGCTGTCGGCTAATTGCCAACTCCTATCTCTCTCCACCGTTACCAGCTGTTGTTGATTCTGCTCGTCAGTTATGCCTACTTTAGGCTAGGTTCACACCGGAGCGATGCGGGAACGCCGCGAATCCGTGGCGTTTTCCCGCATCGCATGCCTCCCGCCGGCAGTTCACACTGCCCTATGCGGACTGCTGGGAGTGCCAATGAAATCTTAATGACACCCCCAGATCAGTCCGCATATCGCAGTGCGATCTGCAAACTCGGACAGGAATCGGATCGCATGGTGTGAACACCCATGCGATCCGATTCTGTTGCGGACCAAAAAAAGGGTCCTGTGCGAGTTTGCGGTGGGTGCGATGCGAATTCAGCCATACTATCTGTATGGCTGAACTCGCATCGCACAGAGATCGGATGTGATTTGCACTGCAGTGTGGTGCGAATCGCACCTGGGTCTCCCATCCGCAGCGGTGTGAACCCAGCCTTATAGACTGGCTTTGCTGACATCCCTTCTGGCGCCTTATCCTGCCTGCTGTTCCTCTACTTCGGTGATGGCGAACCTTGGCACCCAAGATGTTTTGGAACTACATTTCCCATGATGCTCATCCACTCTGCAGTGTACTTGAGCATCATGGGAAAATGTAGTTCCAAAACATCTGGGGTGCCAAGGTTCGCCATCACTGCTCTACTTGAATCCCTGACTTCTGGCCTGGCTGACTACCCAATCTGGTTACTGAACTCTGGCTTGGCTGACTACCCGATCCGGTTACTGGACTCTGGTTATGCTTTGACTACGCTTACTCTACCTTTTTTATTCTTATTAATAAACAAGTGTGATTTTGCTTTACTTCTGTCTCAGTCTGGTTCATGGTTTCTGACACCTTGCTAGATAGGTAAGATATCCAAAACCTTCCACTTTTCCAATCTGCTACTATAATGACAACTATTGTCATTTTTCATAGCAGGATACGTCTACTGATGCAAACTGGTATTACGCAAACTGATTTTTCGACTGGACTTGAGTTCGTCGGAAAAATTTAAAACCTGTTCTAAATCTAAAGTCCGTCTGATTTTTTTTTTTTTTTTTTTTTTGACAGCAAAGGTCCGATGGAGCCCACACACGGTCGAATTGTCTGGATTCATTCCGTTGGACCTTTTGCTGTCAACGTCCTGCCGTGTGTATGCGGCATTAGAGTTGCTAAATACAGTAGCTCAATGATTCTTCTTTAGTCATGAGCCAGCCTGACCACATATTGGCACAAAACAATTTAGTATTATTTGTGCAGACTTTCAGTACATCCAAAAGATTGATCGGGTCAGTTTCTAATGTGTGCCACTAATTAGACCTAAATAAAACAGCCCTGTGAAGCTTTATATAGAGTTTATTTAAAATGTTCAAAGGATGTGCATGCTGGAAGAACGATCACAAGCTGACAGCCCTGGATTTTTGAATCGCTGTCATTGCATTCTCAGAAATGGTACAAATTATGTTTGCAGATGTGGCCAATGGTGAATCCTGTAATTTACTGTTGTAACCTATGCGACATGCAGGAAGCGGTGTCCACTTCCAGCAGTTGCATCAGTGACTTACAAGAGAAGAGACTCTCTTTTAGTATACACAGTATCTCTGCCACTTAGGAGAAACATTTGTATTTTTTGGATGTGTATATAAAGCTTTCCCTAATTTACTAGGTGGAGATCTTGATGTTGTCGCCCACCTGTCATCCCTTGTGCGTTAGCCACTTAATTTCAGTATATTTATAAAGCAGTGAATTTGACCTGGCGCGATGGGGGTCGGGTCCGTGGTCAGGTACATATTGAGATGCACTCATGCGTGTTTGGGCATTTAGACCCGCTAGGAAGCAGTCAAAGCAGACAACCAATCATATGCCCCGCCCCACAACCGCGTGTATACAAGAGGCATGTTTATATGTGGGGCAGGGAATGCCTATGATTGGTTGTCTACTTTTGACAGCTTACCTGTGGGTCTGAACACGTGAACATGCCTGATCCAATCCCTGCTTGCAAACTGTTCAATATGTTGGCTCTCCTAGTACAAAACATAGTAGTATGGATATAGTATGCCATTGGCCAGAAGATTTCGGTGTTCAGTTGTTCAATGGATCGTAAAGTAATGGTTTGCATGGTTGTGATCCTGTTCTTAAATGAATAATCTATTTATTTTTTGTACATTGAGGAATTATTACTGTGTGTGTGTGTGTATACTGTACCTTTTTTCTTTAAAGTTACCCTTGCCATTCTTTTTACTTTCCTCTAACTGTCTAGCCTGTGGCTAGAGGCAGTTGTAAAATCTTTGTCACACCACTCTAGCATTCCCCAGCTAGTAGCTGTGTAAAAACTAACTTAACCTTCAGAAATCAGATGTACACAGCCAATGTATAGTAAATGTGTCTGGATACAATGACATCATCACTCCTTTCATGGTCCCTGCTCATCTGATTTTTGAAATTAGTCGAGTTTTCACAGCTGCTATCTAGGGTTTGCCAGAGAGCTGGGATATGAGAGAGAGAGTGCAATAAATAACTCATTACAGCTTCTGGGCATAAATGTTACAAAAAAGCTGCATTGGTCACATTACACAAAATCTGTGGCCATATTAAAATTTACTAAACCAATCCCTATATGCCAGAGTACCTCCAGGTCCGGTATGTCCGTTTTCTATTTGTTGTGTGTGTCCAAGGAGCACGGTGTTATGGAAAGAATATCCTCCAATCTACCTAACCATTATAGACTCAAATTCCTATTTGAGGCTTCCATTTGCATAATACGGAACCCTAGATTTGTTTCCTATAGAGGAAAAATAAATAGACATGCAGGCATGTGGAGGTGCTTAATCTGGTAAGTTTTTCTGGTGTTTTGTAGGATTAATGTGGCCAAAAGTACACTTTTTAAAGTGGTTGTAAACTCTCCCCCACAACTTTGTCCCATGTAAATCAGCATAAAAAAAACCCCTAATGAACACTGCTTGTAGATATCTCCTTACTCGCTTAGTATTGTTGTAATCCTTTTTTGTTCTTTAGAATGATGTCACTGAGCATACCCAGATCTCCCATGATTTATGGCACACTCTCTATGTGCTTATCTATCTGTTATCGGGACTTCCTACGGCACACCACTGATATCCCAGGAGGCTGCATAACCACTCAGAGCTTCCTCCTACACCCCATGTGATGATGTGACATCACATGTAGTGTAAACCTGGCCATTACTGCAGTCTTTTCAGCTGAAGCTGATAAGACTGACACAGGCAAACATTAAACAATCGGCACAAGTAAATACTATGAAATTAAAACAAGTCGGCTATGATATGAACAGGGAAGCAGGTTTGCCATATAAACGTTGGATTGAGAAGCAGGCTTGGTTAACAGTACAGGAAGTGCTCAATGTAAGCGCGGAAATGCACTCCACTGTGGACTCAGAAAACAATACTTAAGATGTCACTGCCTAAGCCCTGGAAACAAGTTTTTTTTAAAGTTTCTTTAACCACTTCCCGACCAGCGCACGACTATGTACGTAGACAGAATGGCACGGGCAGGCATATTGGCGTACAGGTACGTCCAATATTCAATGCCGCCCTGCCATCGGGAGCGCGCCACCGGCGGCGCGCTCCCGCGCTGGTCAGGACCCCCGTGAGTCCGGTCGCGGGACCCGAGGACTCGGTTGCCGCGGGCATACCCGCGATCGTCTCACGGAGCGGCCGAATGGAGGAAATGCTGTGTAAACAACATTTCTCCATTCTGCCTAGCAACTAGTGATGCTGATCTCTGCTCCATGTGATTGGAGCAGAGATCAGTGTTCACTAAATTAAAGCCCAACCCCCCCACAGTTAGTAACACACCCCTAGGAACACTTAACCCCCTACACTGCCACCCACTGGTTAACCCTTTCACTGCCAGTGTCATTTACACAGGAATCACTGCATTTATATAGCAGTCATTACTGTATAAATGACAATGGTCCCAAAAATGTCCGATGGGTCCCCCACAATGTCGCAGTCACAATAAAAATCGCTGATCGCCACCATTACTAGTAAAAAAAAAAAAAAAAATTATTAATAAAAATGCTATAAAACTATCCCTATTTTGTAAACGCTATAACTTTTGCGCAAACCAATCAATAATCACTTATTGCAATTTTTTTTTTTTTTTTACCAAAAATATGTAGAAGAATACATATCGGCCTAAACTGAGGGAAAAAAATGTTTTTTTTATATATTTTTGGGGGATATTTATTATAACAAAAAGTAAAAAATAATGCGTTTTTTTTCAAAATTGTCGCTCTATTTTTGTTTATAGCGCAAAAAATAAAAACCGCAGGGGTGATCAAATACCACCAAAAGAAAGCTCTATTTGTGGGAAAAAAAGGACGTCAATTTTGTTTGGGAGCCACGTCGCACGACCGCGCAATTGTCAGTTAAAGCGGCGCAGTGCCGAATCGCAAAAAGTGTTCTGGTCTTTGACCAGCAAAATGGTCCGGTCTGCAAGTGGTTAAACAGTAAGTAATATGTGATTTGGACTGGATTACAGTAACTATAGTTTGAGAATTACTTATTATAATGTACTAAAGAAAAGAAGCATCAGAGTGGGGGAGTTTACTTCCTCTTTAAGAAGGCAGGTCTAATGTGCTCTACTTGTGTTGAAATGGTTCGAAGCTGAGAGGGAAATGTCTGTTAAAATTAGTCACTATATAAAGCAGGAGACTACTTGGTGGGAATATAATTCTGTTCTTTGTCTTTACTTCGTCTTCTTTTTCTTTCCAGTTGCTTCAAGGCTCTTCACCTATCCTGCTTGCAGGGAGTCCTGATGCTTTGATGTACAGAGAGACACAGGAGAATGCAGTGCCTGTGTGCCTAGATAATCCATCTTCGGTAAGGCCCCATGTCTTTCTTCTTACCAGATAGTACTTTATGTGGACAAGCTGAGCTATGTGTGTGGGGTTGGATTGAAACTATTCTGCAGCTTGTGTATATTCATTTGGTTTGTAGGTTTTGTCTGATGTGAAGGGAAAACCCCTGAGCATCATTCAGGTTCAGCATTGCTAAAACATGTGCATCATCCTGAATCCTAAGCACCATTTAATTTCACGCTGATTTAGCTAACCTGGTGTTCTAGGTCCTGTGTGTATTCTTGCTGCTGCCAGGTGCATTTGGGGTTGGATGAGCGAGCACATAATATATCTGTAAGCAGCTTTCCAAATAATTATTTCAGACGATAGTGACCCTACCTGCAAGCATGCTAACTGCATGTGACCTAAAGCATATAGGCTTCTTTAAAAAAATAAAATAAAAAAATGTTCTAAGTAATTGTGGTTTAGTATAGGCTAGAAATGTAAAGCTGATATGAGTGTAAACTATAGGTACCCATCTATCCCATATTTCCTATTATCTTACTTTTGTAAGCTCCATTATGCTCCAAAGTTGTTACATAGTCAGGTTGAAAAAAGACACAAGTCCATCCAGTTCAAACTTTAAAAACAAATAAATAAAATAAAAAATAATTGTACAATCCAAATACCCAATTTTATGCCCACAATTGATCCAGAGGAAGGCGAAAAAAAAACCCCAGCAGAGCATGCTCCAATTTGTTACAGCAGGGGAAAAAAAATTACTTCCTGATCCCCCAAGAGGCGATCAGATTTTCCCTGGATCAACTTTACCTATGTTAGTACCTAGTTATATTATGTACCATCAGGAAACTATCCAGGCCTTTCTTAAAGCAATCTACTGAGCTGGCCAGAACCACCTCTGGCGGGAGTCTATTGCACATTTTCACAGCTCTAACTGTGAAGAAAACTTTCCGTACTTGAAGATGAAATCTCTTTTCCTCTAGACGTAAAGAGTGCCCCCGTGTCCTCTGGGTTGACCGTACAGAGAACAACTCAACACCAAGTTCACTATATGGACCCCTAATATATTTGAACATGTTGATCATATCCCCCCTTATTCCCCTCTTCTCAAGAGTGACTAAATTTAGTTCCTCTAATCTCTCCTCATAGCTGAGCTCCTCCATGCCTCTTATCAGTTTGGTTGCCCTTCTCTGCAGTTTCTCCAGTTGTTATAAATTTAATGGATGGGTCAAGCCAAGCTTAATTTTTTTTTTTTTTTTTTTTTTTTTTTTTTTTTTTTAAGTTTTGGGGCACATTTGCAGGCTTTAACCACTTGCAGACCGGACCATTTTGCTGGTCAAAGACCAGACCACTTTTTGCGATTCGGCACTGCGTCGCTTTAACCGACAATTGTGCGGTCGTGCAACGTGGCTCCCAAACAAAATTGACGTCCTTTTTTTTCCCACAAATAGAGCTTTCTTTTGGTGGTATTTGATCACCCCTGCGGTTTTTATTTTTTGCGCTATAAACAAAAAGAGCGACAATTTTGAAAAAAACGCATTATTTTTTACTTTTTGTTATAATAAATATCCCCCAAAAATATATAAAAAAACATTTTTTTACCTCAGTTTAGGCCGATACGTATTCTTCTACATATTTTTGGTAAAAAAAATCGCAATAAGCGATTATTGATTGGTTTGCGCAAAAGTTATAGCGTTTACAAAATAGGGATAGTTTTATAGCATTTTTATTAATAATTTTTTATAATTTTTTTTTTTTTTACTAGTAATGGCGGCGATCAGCGATTTTTATTGTGACTGCGACATTGTGGGGGACCCATCGGACATTTTTGACACATTTTTGTGGTCGGGAAGTGGTTAAGTAAATGTAATTTTCTCCAAAACAAAAAGTAAGGTAACCCAGGGACAAATGATGGCATGCAAGAATTCCGCAAAAAGCCCTCCTACAAACAAAAAACCCAAACATATGCTCCAAATCTAAGACCGGTAAGAAGAGTGCTTTCATCGTAGTCAATATACTTGAAGGGACACTACTGTATATCAAAGTTGCCAGGCAAATTAATCCTTAATTTTCCAGTTAATTACTCTGTCCACAGTAGCTCACTTTCTCATCAGCTGGTCTTTTCAGAGGTATAGAATCTTGGGGTTTCTAGGTTGGAGTTTTCATATATTCATTGAAAATGGGATTTATTAAAATGTATTTTGATACCTGCTATTTATAGCATTTATAGGTTTTTTGTACTTCTTAAGCTCCTGAGGTGTAATGCTGGCCATACACTATACAAAAATCGGCCAAAATTTCAGTCATTTAGACAGTTAATTTGTCGGCTAGTTAATGGGCACAAATTGGTAATTGGTTGGGACCTTTTTGAGCCAAAAAAAAAAAAAAAAACTGACAAGTTTGTAAATTTTTTGCCAAACGAATGATAAAGTGAAAGATTAAGGTGTTTCTCGTCCAATCTGCACTAGGTATATGTGTAAAAAAAAAAAAAATGTGATTCATTTATGTCAATTGAACGATTTATCTGTGATTACATGATGGCACTATCGTATGCTCTCACGGCCGAATGTTTGTTTTCTGAAAATGGATTTGAATGATTTTTATAGTGTATGGCCAGCATTAATTCTAAGTTCTTCCACCATCACATCAAGGTAGTTCTGGTGGTGTAGTAGTTAGTAGGAGGGAAAAAAAACAAGAATTGTGGTAATATTATATTTTATGTTGTAATAATTTGGTGCTTGAAGAAAAGTTAAAAAGAGAACAGTTGGCCATGTGGGGGATAATCACCAGCAAACCAGGTAACAGAAAATGCCCACCACCTTAGCTCCCTCTTCAGAAGCACCACTGCTTAGGCTTTAGCCTTTGTTCTTGGCTTCTGGTCCCTCAGACCACCTTATACAGTACCTCTGTATTTCCAGTTGCAGCCCTCTGCTCTCTTGGCTCTCCCAGCAGATTCTGTTGCAGCACCCTGCTGCATAGGCCCCCTCTCTGGCCTCTCAGCAGGGGTTCTTCTGCCACTCCGGGCTCTCTCACTCCTCTGAGACATCCAGATTCCCTCAGTCCCCTGGACTTGCCCAGTCGTCCCACCCTCTCAGCCTTAAAGGCTCACTTAGCCCTCCCTTGACTCTCCCAGCCTGATGGACTTAGAGAACCTCTGTCTCCTAACAGGAGCACACACCTGTCACCGAAACTGGAGCCCTGAGCTATGCCAAAGCCCATCATAAGGGCTGTGTGCATTTGCACACACAGCCTGCCGGTCTCCTGCAAGACCAGGACACTGGGTTCGAGCTTATTTCCCTCCCAAAACTCTTTGAGATCTCCAAAGCCCAATTTAGGAATGCCAAAATCCAGAGATATGCAACTAATATTTGCTCACAATTGATAACCCCTTTTACACAGTAGCAGGGCCTAGCACTGTCACAGTAACTAAGGCTCGGCAATCTTGTTTGTTTTTGGCTAAGGAGATTCTGCCTCCTGAAGGCAGGCATACAGTGTTCATTTGACAGTGCTAACCAGGTGGGCTACTGCAGAAGATCCAAAGGCAGTTAATCTTTTCCCAAATGGGAATGGGGGGGAGATGAATGCTGCTGCTGCACAGAGAAAGATGGGGTGAGCTATGACTCCTCTTGTACGTCTGACATCTGTTTTTTACTCGACTGGAGACCTAGTTTGCCCTGGATCAGTGACCTGATTTGCCATGGTGTGGCTGGGCCACCAATAACAATGAATGATGCTCTAACATAGTATGCAGAGCGGCATTCATTGCTTTGGTGTTGGCAGCAAGCCTGTCCACACCATAGTAACTTATGATACTGATCCAGAGCAAGTGGCATGCAGGGAGGCCACCAGTATTCAGTAGTAGATTGATGTCTGGCTGCTTCAGACCTGCTCTACCTCCAGTCCTCTGCTGGGGAAGCTCTGATATGATGAGAAGACTTGGTGATGGAGAAATCTGGTGTGATGGGGTGATGCTTACATTTAGGGGAAACTCTGACATGAAGCGGGCTTCTGATGTGAAGTTAAATTCATCAGAGTAGTTGTGTTGATCATCACAGGCTCCGGTTTCCCATTGATGGGTCATTTTTTAATGGTGTTTTTTAGTTTTTTACATTTTAGTCTGGGTTGCCATGGGAATTTGCTTATTTTTAGAGGGTGAAAAAAAGGTTTGGATTTGTTTTATCTCCAGATCCATACAGATTTTCTGCAGTATGTTTAAATTGCTTACACTGCCTCCCTAATGAGTCCCTCCAAGCAGTAAGCCCCATTTTATGGTGAGCTGCTATGGCACTATTTTTCGAGAGTTTTCAGCATCCCCCACAGCAAAGATGCCCAGAGTAAAAAGAAAATCTGTGTCTTTTACAGATTAGAATCAGCGGTTTAAGAATCTACTCAAAACTGAAAGATTTTTCAATACATGTAGCAATTACTTGCTCTTTCTGAGGATTTACAGTGATCACCAAGGATGGTGTTTCCAGCATTTGACATAAACCCTTTATGTCCTCAGGGCTGATATTTTGTGATGGCATAGTAGCAGTCTGGGATCTGAAATCATATGATGCATTTTTTTCGCGAAGCTTGAAGCGGGAGTCCACCGGGACTCCGCGTTTTTTTTTATTTTTTTTATTTATTTTTTTTAAAAGCCAGCAGCTACAAATACTGCAGCTGCTGACTTTTAAAATGGTCACAGTTACCTGTCCAGCGCGCCCGCGATGTCGGCACCCGAAGCCGATCTGTAGATCGTATGTCGGGTGCTGCCGCCGCCATCTTGGGTATGGGAATCAGGAAATGGAGCCTTTCGGCTTCATTTCCCGGTTCCCTACTGCGCATGCGCGAATCGCGCCGCGCAATAAGGACGGTCCCCGCTGCCTCTGGGATCTGTGTGTTTCCCAGCAGGCAGCGGGGCACTTGCGGAAAGGGGCGTAATATACGCCCCTTTCCGCAGAGAGCTATCCCGGAAGTGGGTGCAGAA
This sequence comes from Lithobates pipiens, assembly GCF_037356315.1. Taxonomy (NCBI): domain Eukaryota; kingdom Metazoa; phylum Chordata; class Amphibia; order Anura; family Ranidae; genus Lithobates; species Lithobates pipiens. The sequence goes on from NW_027507789.1 coordinate 70,056,948, forward strand.
TACCTGTACTGTACAGGTATCTGCACCCCCCTCCCCCCTGAAAGGTGCCAATTGTGGCGCCGGAGGGGGGGAGGGTTCCGATGAGCGGAGGTCCACTTTAGGGTGGACCTCCGCTTTGAGGACATACATAACAGCAATAGTAGCAGTTTGTCATAGATCAAATACATGAAGGTTTTTCATACATCTTTTTTGGGTTCATCTCCAATACTCAATGAAAATGCACGAGGCAAAAGTGTGGACATAAATTTGTAAGAAAGCATTGTACAGTCGCAGGGCTGGTGCAAGGATTTTTGACACCCTAGGCCAGTGATGGCGAACCTTGGCACCCCAGATGTTTTGGAACTACATTTCCCATGATGCTCAACTACACTGCACAGTGTATAAGCATCATGGGAAATGTAGTTCCAAAACATCTGGGGTGCCAAGGTTCGCCATCACTGCCCTAGGCAAAAGCTCCACCCTTGACTCCACCCCTTTCCCCTGCCCATGTAAACCCCACTTTTCTCTTATATTCACCAATCGACACAGCTCCTCCCTTAGCCATTGGGTTGTTCTGCCCTACTATTACTAGGAGATACTGGGCATTAGTTGTAATACAACACTCAGAATTCTTAGTTCCTCCCAGGGGGCGGTCCCTTGGGAAACAACCCTCCACCCTGCCATGCAGTCATCAGTTTTATTTTGCCTACTGAAGGAGAAGAACCTAGGAACCCTGTGGGCCCACCGGTCCGTGCTTTTTTTTTTTTTATGCAGAAGCATGACTTTTAGTAAGTAAGGGACAATGTTGTTGAGAAGTACAAGTCAGGGTTGGGTTATAAAAAAAAAAAAAAAATCCCAAATCTTTGATGATCCCTAGGAGCACCATCAAATCTATCATAACCAAATGGAAAGAATATGGCACAACAGAAAACCTGCCAAGAGACGGCCGCACACCAAAACTCAGACTGGGCAAGGAGGGCATTAACCACTTGACCACTGGGGACTTAAACACCCTTAATAACCAGACCAATTTTCAGCTTTTGGTGCTCTCACATTTTGAATGACAATTACTCATGCAAGTCATGCAACACTGGACCCATATGAAATTTTTGTCCTTTTTTTCACACAAATAGAGCTTTCTTTTGGTGGTATTTAATCACCTCTCAGTTTTTTATTTTTTGTGCTATAGAAGAAAAAAGACCGAAAATTCTGCGAAAAAATGAATTTTTCTTCGTTTCTGTTATAAAATTTAGCAGATCAGTAATTTTTTCTTTATACATTTTGGCCAAAATTTATACTACTACATATCTTTGGTAAAAATAAGTACAAATTGGTGGATATTATTTGGTCTTTGTGAAAGTTATAGAGTCCACAAGCTATGGTGCCAATATCTGAAAATTGATCACACCTGAAGGACTGACGGCCTATTTCAATTCTTGAGACCCTAACATGCCAGAAAAGTACAAATACCCCCCAAATGACCCCTTTTTGGAAAGAAGACATTCCAATGTATTTAGTAAGAGGCATGATGAGTTTTTTGAAGTTGTCATTTTTTCCCACAATTCTTTGCAAAATCAAGATTTTTTTTTCCTTTTTTTTTTTTTTTTTTTTTTTTCCCCACAAAATTTTCATATTATCAGGTTATTTCTCACACACAGCATATGCATACCACAAATTACACCCCAAAACACATTCTGCTATTACTCCCGAGTACGGCGATACCACATGTGTGAGACTTTTACAGTGTGGCCACATACAGAGGCCCAACATGCAGGGAGTGCCATCAGGCGTTCTGGAGCACCCAGGACAATTCTGACATTTCTCTCCTACATGTAAAAATCATCATTTATTTGCTAGAAAATTACAGAGAACCCCAAAACATTTATATATTTTTTTTTTTTAGCAAAGACCCTGGAGAATACAGTGGTGGTCGTTGCAAATTTTTATCTCACACGGTATTTGCGCAGCAATTTTTCGAACGCTTTTTTTGGGGGAAAAAACTGTTTTGTGCTTAAAAAAAACAGTAAAGTTAGCCCAATTTTTGCATAAAGTGAAAGATTAAGTTATGCTGAGTAAACAGATATCGAACATGTCACTCTTCAAAATTGCACATGCCCGTGGAATGGCGCCAAACGTCGCTACTTAAAAAATCCCCATAGGCGACGCTTTAAATTTTTTTTACTGGTTACATGTTTTGAGTTGCAGAGGAGGTCTATGGCTAGAATTATTGGTCTCGCTCTAACGTTCGCGGCGATACCTCACATGTGTGGTTTGAACACCGTTTTCATATGTGGGCGGGGCTTACGTATGCGTTCGCTTCTGCATGCGAGCACATGGGGACAGGGGCGCTTTAAATTTTTATTTTATTTATTGATTTTTTATTGTTCATTTTACTTTATTGTTCATTTTACTTTATTTATTTTAGTTTGACATTTTTTTTTCCCCAAAAATAAATTTTTGATCACTTTTATTCCTATTACAAGGAATGTAAACATCCCTTGTAATAGGGATATGGGGTGACAGGTCCTCTTTACAGTGAAATCTGGGGGTCAATATGACCCCACATCTCGCCTCTAGGCTGGCAAGCCTGAAAAAAAAAAAAAAAAAAGATTCTGGCTTTGATCGTACTGGCGAGTTGGTAGAAGCACCGGAGGGCGGTGAGGGGTGGGGGGGCGTCTATGGCTGGGTATTGCAGAGTATTGGGGGGTACTGCAGAGTAATGGCAGGGTACTGCAGAGTATTGCAGGGTATTGCAGGGAATTGAGGGGTTAAATTTGGTGAGCAGCGATGTGGGCACTGCAGATGCAGCCCACATCGCTGCTGACACCGATCTCTTTCCCCTCCGCTGTACCGATCGGTACAGAGAGGGGGAGGGAGGAACCGGCGTCATGTTATGACGCCGGTTTGTTTACAAGTGATCGCTCCGTCATTTGACAGAGCGATCACGTGGTAAACGGCCACGACGAGCGGCCGTTTACCGTGATCTGTGATGCGCCGGGTCCACTGGACCCGGCGGTCACGGATGATCACGTGTACGCACCCCAGAGCAGAATTCTGGGAGGCCGTTAATTAACGGCCTCTCAGAGTTAAACAACCGCCCTGAAGCCGTTGGCAATGGGCGGTTGTTAAGTGGTTAAACAGAGAGGCAGCACAGAGACCTAAGATAACCCTGGAGGAGCTGCAGAGTTCCAAAGCAGAGACTTGGAGTATCTGTACATAGGATGACAATAAGCCGTACGCTCCATAGAGTTGGGCTTTATGGCAGAGTGGTCAGAAGAAAGCCATTACTTTCAGCAAAAAACAAAATGGTATGTTTTGAGTTTGCAAAAAGGCATGTGGGAGAATCCCAAAATGTATGAAGGAAGGACTCTGGTCTGATGAGACTAAAATTGAACTTTTTGGAAAACCATTTTCAGGAGTCCGGGACTGGGAAACTGGTTAGACTTGCGGGGGAAGATGGATATTACAGGGATATTCTTGAACAAAACCTGTACCACTATGTGTGATTTGAGTCTAAGATGGGTGTTCACCTTCCAGCAGAATCCCCAAACACACTACTAAAGCAACACTTGAGTGGTTTAAGGGGAAACATGTAAATGTGTTGGAATGGCCTAGTCGAAGGCCAGACATCAATCCAATAAAAAATCTGTGGTCAGACTTGAAGATTGCTGGTCACAAGCACAAACCATCCAAATTGAAGGAGCTGGAGCAGTTTTGCAAGGAGGAATGGGCAAAAATCCCAGTGGTAAGATGTGACAAGCTCATGTGTCAAGCTGCAAAAGGTGGCTCTACAAAGTATTGACTAGGGGGGTGAATACTTATGCACATTGCCTTTTTCTGTTATTTTGTCCTATTTGTTTGCTTCACAATAATAAAAAATAAAAAAAAACTTCAAAGTTGTGGGCAGGTTCTGTAAATTAAATGATGCAAATACTCAAACGATCCATGTTAATTTCTGGTTGTGAGGCAATAAAACATGAAAAATGCCAAAGGGGTGAATACCATTTGCAAGGCACTGTAGCTGTATATTATGTTGACAGTCTGTACAGAAGTACACATTGCTGCAAAGACAGTCAGTGGAGAAATATATTGTGTAGACACCGAGCTGCCGTTTGTGTCTCTCAAGTATTAGGGGGGTGCTGGGGAGACTGCTACACACAGAAGGCATTAAGATAAAAAAAAAAACTTCTGGCTTTACAACTCCTTTTTTAAAGTGGCTGTAAACCAAAACAAACAGAAATAAATAAATAAAAACAAACTGTTCCTTTTTAAGGCATGATCTGAAACACAGTGCTTATCATGTAATTCCCTTCCTATGTTGTGATATACCTGGTTAATCCTGTCTGTTCCTGTGTCCCCCTGGCTGTGGTGACCACGATAATCACGGCTGCTGAGCTTATGATACCGTGGTCAGTTTACGTGCCTCCATCCGCATGCTCTCTGCTGTGAGCCTCTCTCCTCTCCCTCTCTATTTAGCATGTATACCCTCCGGATTATGCTGGCATTAACTATAGTGTGTGTTGTTGTTTTTTTTTATTAAAAAAAAAAAATTATTTAATGAAAAGGCTAAATACCTTTTAACCACAACTCTGCTGTGTGGTCACGTGACTTCCTTCGCCTGGCTGACTGACGTCACAGGGGAATCTCAGGCCCTCACGCCTCTCTTCATAGATCGGGGGAAGAAGAGCGGGGGGAGGGGTCACGTGAGCACACAGCTGCGATTTGAGAAAAGGTATTAATTTTTTTTTTTTAATTGCATTATTTAAAAATATTTGCACTGTGTGAGCTATGTAGTAAATGTATGCAGAAAATGTTTGTTTTTGTTTCAATAAATAACTGTGAAGCCTTGTAGTGTGTGAAAATATCTCCTTCCCATTCAACTACAAGGTTTTACCATATCTTCCTCAAAGCATTCAACATCCACCTCAACTTAAAGGATACATTCACCTTTCATAAAATGTTACACCCACATTTAGGCAGACCAGGGATTTTCTCCCCGTGTCTGCTGCCACAATTTAAAACAGACGCGGTGGTGGGGGGCTCTGCCCAACTGGTCACGTCACTCATGCACACTCATTTACAGTCCTCTATGAATGTTAAACTACAAGGTCCAGCCTTTGTGGTTGTCGGCTTGTAGTTTTCAATGAACTGCCATGGCACTATGAGTGCTATGGTAGTTCATTGAGTCTACCTATAAAGCCCCATACACAATATCAGTTTTTATGCTGAGTTCTTCCTTCCTTCAGGTTTACCAAAACCATGTAGTGTAAGGGCCTATGATTGCATACACTTTCAAACTCCTAAAGTTTGACCTCATATTATATGGTTTTGGTAAATCTGAAGGAAAAACTCATCAGAAAATCTGATAGTGTGTATGGGGCATAAAAATGTATTGGCTTCCTCGTTCGAGGTACAAGCAAGCTGATACACTGACAGATCTACAGGAGACCTGCACTGCATCAGCAATCTGTTCACCTGCAAAAATAATGCACATTCATTATTTTTTGTCAAAAGGCAGACTTGTTCTTTAAAGCAGTGTTCCACCCAAAAGTGGAACTTCTGCTTTAAGCACTCCTCGCCCCCTGACACGCCACAATTGGCATGTCATTTTTTTGGGGGGGGGGGGGGGTGTACCTTCTTTTTAGTGGAACTTCCTGTCCCACTTCATCCTTCCTCTTCTTGGCCACCTAGGTGATCGCCTTAGGTGGCACCTCCTTGCCAGCACACACCCCAGGTCCCAGAAGATTGCCTGGCTAATAGCAGAGCACAGCATGACTCATGCATGCATGGGGCACGCCCAGCTGTGAAGCCATAAGCTGTCACGGCTGGGTGCCCATAGTTGCTGTGATGACACCGCGGAGAGGAGCATGGACCGTGGGATAGGTGAGTGTCTGTCTGTTTTATTAAAAGTCAGGAGCTACACCTTTTGTAGCTCCTGACTTTTAATAAACTAAAAAATGAGTGGAACTCCGCTTTAAACTCTTAAAGTATAACTAACTTTTTATTTTATTTTTTTATTTATTTTTTTGGTTTTAGAGGGATTAGAAAACCTGTACGTTTTTTTTTTTTTATTTATTTTTTTTTTTTTTTGCTGTCTGTGCCCCCATTAACCACTTCATTACTGGGCTATAGTCATATGATGTCCGCAGATGGGATCTCCCATCCTGGGCGGGCGTCCTATGACATCCTTGGTGTCTCGCCACACCTGCGGGCCCATAGCACGGCGATTGGGGAGGAGATGTGTCCCTCGGATCCCTGTAAAGTGCCAATAAAAAATGGGTCTTTACCACATGACTGGTTGTGTCCAATCACAGCTGGTCACATGTATTGCCCACCTGCATGGCGCTTGTGCACACCCCTAGGGCTCGCACAGAGCGGCAATCGGGGACAAGGCATGTCACCCTGACACAGCCCAACTCTGATTGCAAGAAAGAGCCAATGAAATTGGCTCTTTACCACGTGACCAGCTTTGTCCAATCACAGCCAGTTACAGAATGTCAACAAACCGCAGTAACAACATGTTACCTGGTTCTCCTTCTCACACACTGATCGTGTGTGAGAAAAAGATTGCAGTAACATCTCGCTACCACTTACAGTACACACCAACCACACTGACTGCCCCCTCCCCCCCCAATAAAGAGGACCCGTCATCACTCATCAAAGTACCTGTCACAGCCCATCCAAATACCTGAGTACCTGTTATGCCGCGTACACACGATCAAACAATCCGGTGGAAAAGTCCGGCAAACTCAAGTCCGCCAAACAATGCCCCCGTGTGTAGCCTCCGGCATACTTTTTTGACCCGAAAGTACCGCGGACTTAGAATGCCATGTTGCACTCCAATCTTCCAGCCGGACTCGCATTTCGGCGGACAATCCGGCCGTGTGTATGCCAGTCCGCCGTACTTTTGAAATGAGCTGACTTTTCCCGCCCGGAGAAAAGTCCGCTCATTTTGAGCGGGTCTCCAGGTAGGCGGGGCCCGTGAAGGAGACGTCGCTGGCCCCGCCGCCTGGTATGGACTTAAAGGGGAACTCCAACGCCAAAAAAAATCGGCGTGGGGGTCCCCCCCAAGTCCACAACAGACCCTTGTCCGAGCACGCTACCCGGCCGGCCAGGAAAGGGGGGGCGAGCGAGCGCCCCCCCTCCTGAGCCGTACCAGGCCGCGTGCCCTCAACATGGGGGGTGCCTTGGGGAAGGGGGGCCGCATTGTACTCCATACTCATTCACATAGGCTTATTAAAGGGGGCTCCCGGATTCCGATAAGCCCCCCCGCCCGCAGACCCCGACAACCAACGGCCAGGGTTGTCGGGAAGAGGCCCTTGTCCTCATCAACATGGGGACAAGGTGCTTTGGGGTGGGGGGGCCGCGTGGCCCCCCCCTCCCCCAAGGCACCCCCCATGTTGAGGGCACACAGCCTGGTACGGCTCAGGAGGGGGGGGGCGCTCGCTCGCCCCCCCCTTTCCTGGCCGACCGGGTAGCGTGCTCGGACAAGGGTCTGTTGTGGACTTGGGGGAGACCCCCACGCCGATTTTTTTTTTCAGTGTTGGGGTTCCCCTTTAAGTCCATACCAGGCGGCGGGGCCAGCGACGTCTCCTTCGCGGGCCCCGCCTACCTGGAGACGCCCTCGAAATTAGCGGACTTTCCTCTGCGTGTGTGGGCGAGTCCGTTCATTTCAAAAGTAGGGTGGATAGTACGGCGGACTTAGTACGCCGTATTAGTCCGCTCAAAAAGTGCCGTGTGTGGGCAAGTAGCCCGTTCGGAAAGTCCGACAGACAATCTGGCGGGAAGTCCGCCAGACTAAGTACGTCGGACATACCGCTACGTGTGTACGTGGCTTTACAGTTCATCTGCATACACGAGTACCTGTCAGAGCCCATCTGAGTACCTGTCACAGTATCTGCGTACCTATCGCAGTTCATCTAAATACCCGAGTACCTGTCACCAGCCCATCAGAGTACTCGAGTACCTATCTGCATCCCATGCCTCATAGAATATACGTTGGGGTGTTTGCTTTCCAAAATGGGGTAATTTTGTGGGTAATTCCACTGTCCTGGTGCTCAAGGACCTTCAAAAGTGTGATAGGTAGGAATGAAATGAGATGTGTAATTTATGCTCATAGAACGCCTGAAGGTACTACTTCAATGTTGGGCCCCCATATATGGCCAGGCTGTGTAAAATTCTCACACATGTGATATCGCCATACTCGGGAGTAGCAGAATGTATTTTGGGATTTAATTTTTGCTATATATATATATGCTATGTGTTAGAAATATCTTATAAATTGACAACTTTGTGTTAAAAAAATAAAGATTTTCATTTTCTTTCCACGTTTTTCGAAGACTTGTGGGGAAAAAAATGAACTGTTCAAAAGACTCATTATGCCTCATAGAATAGACGTTAGGGTGTCTGCTTTCCAAAATGGGGCCATTTTGTGGGTAATTCCACTGTCCTGGTGCTCCATGGCCTTCACAAATGTAATAGGTCGTTAGTAATTTAGAGGTGTAATTTATGCTCCTAGAGCCCCTGATGGTGCTCCCTGCATGTTGGACCTCTGTGTGGCCAGGTTGTGTAAAAGTCCCACACATGTGGTATAGCCATACTCTGGAGGAGTAGTAGAATGTATTTTGGGATGTAATTGGAAGTATGTATATGCTGTGTGTGAGAAATACACAAATTGCACAGAGACCAAATAATATCCACTAATTTGGGTTATTTTTACCAAAGAGATGTAGCAGTATAAATTTTGGCCCAAATTTATGAACAAAAATGACTTATTTGCAAAATTTTATCTTAGAAACGGAAAAAAAATAAAAAATTGTCTCCCGCTGTTGTCAATCAATCCAATGCCCTGGGCGAGTCATACATTCGGCGGCTAGGGAAGCTGAATGATGGACTCGGAAGCATGCCCACAAGGTAACCCCTCTGGAGAGTGCTTCTCCTAGACCTAGGGGGTTATCTGATATGGAGAGGAGTCACCGAGGGACCCCAGAAGACGGTGTTCGGGGCCACTCATTGCAAAACGAGCTGCACAGTGGAGGTTAATATTACATGTTTGTTTTAAAAAAAAAAAAAAAAAAAAAAAATAATCAAAGCTTTACAATCACTTTAAGCCGGCCAAACATGGATCGAAATTTTGACAGTTCAGCAGGATGATTGTACCAAAGTCGATCCATCTGACTGTTGATGGGAGGAATCAAGCTATTTTCTTTCCTTCAACCATGGAAAATCAAATCCGCTGTGGGCTGCTTTACTTTCATGGGTTTCTGGCAGAGATGGGCTCTTTTATGCATGTAGTATGAAGCTGTCCTCAAATTCAGGTTTTCTGGAAGAATGCTGCAAACCGCCAACCTCCCTTTTGAAGTAGATCCATCCATATTCTTATTGAGTGTCATGAATATACTTTATCTAGACATGACCAGTTGCAATTTTTTTTTTTTAAACACCCAACTGTACCAGGAGAGAAGTACAGTTGGTAAACTGGAAACTCCCTCCACAAAGTGCACATGATAGAAGCTGTATAAAATCAATGAAATAGCTCTTCCTTTACACATATTTATCTACATTAACCGGAATAGCTCTAGGAAATATATAACATTTTGGTCAGGATAGATGAATGCCCTGCCAATGACAGTCAGGTCTCTCTTGACCCTGGACACATAGACACCCATGAGTAAATGTCCACCGTGCTCACAGAGCAACGTCCATAAGGTGTAGGCGAACAACCAAACTATGCACAAAGCAGTAATTATATTTCCCCCATCCCCTCCATAAAATCGAATAGTTGATTATCACACTCTCTCCTGAATGTTTGGTCATTTGAATATGTTTGTATTGTGGTAAATGTGGTATACACTATATACAATCAACCGACACTAGTTCGTTTCCACAATCCATGACTTAACTTCACAGTTCACTCAAATACGTTTTAAATTCAAACTGTAGCACTGACGTAAGTTGTCTTTTTTCCACAGTAGCGTGACAATCCCTCCACCTCCAGTCTAACTAATCACTCTCACCTTATGGCATGGACCCCTGTGCAAACAGGTGGTCATGCAAGCGTGTATCAAAAGGGTTAACACGGACCATAAACTTTTCTCACGTCTCCTTAGATCTCAGCAAGGACACCAGGTCATGGGTAGAAAGAAAAGATCTAAATGCTCACCGCTTAAGTATAAGATTTCATTTTTGTGTTCAAACACAAACTAATCACATAAAGATGATAAAAACACAGCATGTAAAACTGACAATCATGTTCCGTAGGGCAGCAGCGGGTGACATCATGCGTAGGCCCTCCCCCCGTATGCGTTACATTCAATTAGAACTTCATCGTCACCAGACTCCTCCCCCTTCCTTTTGTTAGCAGACGGAGGCACTTGGGGAAGGGGGGGGGGGGAGTCCAGTGACGTCGATGTCCGTGACGTCACCGGATCTCCTACGGAACTCCCTGACCCGGAAGCTGGCAGAGAGGTGAGTACCGATCAAAAGAATTTTGATCGATCAAAAAAAGTATCGATTAATCGAGGAATTTATCTTTAATTTCCACAGCCCTAATGATTTTACTTTTTTTGGCAATTTAATACATACTTTTTTTTTTTTTTTTTTATCATTTATTGATGGACCTAGCAGTTGATGGACCCAGCAGTTTAACTGTCTCCATTTCTGAAAATATCCTCCTTTTGAGTGACTTTGTTTGGTTTTATGCTCAGTTTGCACCGAGTCCATATTTGTGAAGGAGTTTGTATTCTCCTTTTTTACTTTTGAGTTTACTTGTGCTTCATGTTACTTGGTTAGTTGGCCACATGTGGGAGCCCTCCTCCTCTTTATTTTAAAGACTGTGCTTGATTTTCACTTTACAAGCTGAAAACTTGGGGGGGGGGGGGGGACCCTGGGCTCTTGGTGAGACCTGGTCTCTGTGCTGGGAGCGTGCTGTGTGGCCCCACAGAACAAAGCCTAGCCTTGAGCCCGCATATATGTGTTATGTCAGCATCCAGGAGTTAGTGGTTGTAAACCCTTACAAACCACTTTGACCTACAGGTAAGCCTAGATTAAGGCTTACCTGTAGGTCCAAGAAATATCTCCTAAACCTACACGGTTTAGGAGATATTTGCCAAAACACAGGCACCGATGTCTACGGCGCAGGCGCACTGAGCGCACCGCTGTTAACGGAGATATGCCGCGAGTGACGTTATCGGCGCTCCGTCGAACGACATGGCCGGAGCAGCGAGACACACAAAGAAGATGGAGGCTCCATACACAAGGGGACAGCGGTGACTTCGCTTGCTCCTGTGTCAGGTAAGTGACACATAATGGACTACTATGCGATGCATATTAGTCCATTATGCTTTACCTTTGCAGGGAATCAAAGAGGAAGTAAACCCATCAGTAGTGCAACAGTGTACTGTTGCTTATTACAGCTACTCTTCATGGGAGATGGTCTTTTCCTTTTCAAATATTTTATTGAATATAATGCAATAAAGAGTCGTACAATAGATTTATAGTTAAGTAGAATGTATAAAAGTGTGAAATGAGGCTTCTCAGTATATTAACAGGAGGTGAATACTATAATAGTCATGTAATTTGGGATATATTAGTTTAACACATTTTAGCTAAAGATAAACATGTATAACGTTTAATAACTGGATTAGATACATAGTAAAAATTGTAGTTTTAAAGTTTAGGGTTGGAGGAGATTTGGTATAATATAGGGTAAAAGAAAGGTTGTCACCAGGAAGGTATAGGGCGGTAAGTAGATAATTCAGGGCCAAGAGCAAACCATGTGGCTTGGTTATTCCCTGAATAACAGATACTTAATTAAACCATCCCTAAAATCTCCTCTATAGTAATAACATTAGGAAATATGTAACTGATTAATTTAGCTTGTACATCTATATATATTAAAAGGAGAGGGTGTGGGGAAAGCAAGGGTGGGGGAAGCATATATAAGGGTTGTGGAGGGAGGAGACCACTCCGAAAGAAAATGGTATGTTAATAAATTCTACATATAACATAGGGGGTAAGATATGTTTGATTAGTTGTTTCATGAGAATATAAGAGATTGGTCTAGACCATGTGGTAAGTAGTGTTCAATCCAAGGAAGCCATAATGATTCGAACATGGGAACTTTATCTAGTACGGTTGCCTCTATTTTAGCGTGAATCATGGCTTGCGTTACTCAGTTTGAATGATACCATGCATAAAGTGGGTGTTTTCCAGGATTTTACAATATTTTGTTTGGCAGCCGTGGTTATCGATAATAGAAGTTTAAAATAGCGGTGAGTTAAAGTTTGAGGTCTATTATTCAGGAGTGCTACCGTAGGGTCTGGTTCTACTGTGGTTTTGAAAATGATAGAAAGAATTTTGAATATTTCTGACCAAAAAGCTCTGACTATGGGACAATCCCACCAAATGTGTAAGGGAGATGGTCTTTTCAAGCACTTGCCTAGCTTAAATAATCAAAACGGCAATGGGGGGTTGAGTGAGTTCTTACCACAGATGCGCGGTCATTAAGAATCAACCAAGTCAACACCTTCCTGTCCCACATCAAAATGATCTTTTCTTTCTCCTCCAGGTCAGGTTACATATCCCGGATTCACAAGTCTTCTGGGGTTAAGCCCTCTTTCACACTGAGGGCGGGTTTGAAATTGTGCGAGTTCAGCTGAACTTGCACAATTTCAAACCCTTATTTCAGTGTGAGTTCAGGGGCAATTTGAAAGACATCTGTGCATGAACCCATCTGTGTGGGTTCATCCACAGATGTCTATTGAAATTGCCCCCAAAGTCGCCAAAAGTAGTGCAGAAACTACTTTTGGGTATCGGTGCAGCATCACAAAGTTGACATTGCACCGATTCGGGCATGTCAAATCACATATCAAATCGGCAGGATGTGAACAGGGGCAGAGTGTAGGGATGAGCTCGGTTTTTGACTCGAACATCGGCCGTTTGTTCGGCAAATTCAGAACTTTGTGGACCGTTCGCACCAAATTCGTGTGGCACGAATGGCCCACAATGCACTACACCATCGCAGTGCATTGCTGGCTCATGATTGTCAAGCATGCACTGTGACCCCGCATGCTTGGTTAATCACAGCGCCGGCAGGGAGGAGAGCCATAATTGGCCACTCAGGGTTTAGTACATGCCCCACACTATATAAGGCGCCAGCTCGGCGGCCTTGTGTAGGGTGATCCGGTGTGCAGGGAAAGAGCTAGATAGGCAGGGACAGTGTGTTCTTTTCTCAGGCATCTTAAAGTTAAAGTGGTGTTGTGTGCCTCCAGCACAGTATACACCTGTATTTACCCTTTATTGCTGTTTTTCTCTAATTAAGGCATCTGCAGGAGTTAGTGGGTGTTGTGTGCCTCCAGCAAAGTATACACCTGTATCTACCCTTTATTGCTGGTGTTCTCTAATACAGGCATCTGCAGGAATTAGTGGGTGTTGTGTGCCTCCTGCACAATATACACCTGAAGATACCCCTTATTTCTGGTGTTGTCTGTTGCATATCTTGCATATTAGCCTTTAAAATTAGCATGTTGATTTCGAACGTTCGAGTCCCATAGACTTTAATAGGGTTCTAAAGTACGTACACATTTTTAGGTCTGTTCGAAGGTTCTGGTGCGAACCGAACCGGGGGGTGTTCGGCTCATCCCTAGCTAAGAGTGAGTTCTTACCCCCAGATGGGCAGGCATAAGTATCAGCGATGTAAGTCAACACCTTCCTGTCCGACATCAAAATGTTATAATTCCCAAGAACTCTGATCCATGGGCTTAATCTGCTACTGCATGAATGTCCACCCTTACCATCTCCTTCTGAGCTGGAGGAATTTCTGCCTGCCTTAGCTCAGATCTGTAAAGCTCACGTTATCGTAGGCTTGGGTGCAAGAGGTGATCTCCACAGGTTACAAGATAGTTTCATCTCCATCATCCCCCTGTTCAGCTGTTTTTAAAGTGTTACTAAACCCACAACAGTAAAATCAGTCTGTATATGCAGCATAGCATGCTTGTTATACTCGCTGTGGAATTGAAGGGGTTAATCCTCTGCATTGTGTAAAAAGGCTGTTTTATCTTGTATGCATAGATCCTCCCCCTCCTGCACTGTCTATCTGGGGAAGGGCAGCTAATACAAGCAGAGCAGTCAACCTGCACATGCTCAGTTGTGTCTTTCTTATATGCTGGAGAGCACATTTTAATTGATCAGAGCTAGCCAGGTCACATGTGGGCGTTTATACAGATTGCAGTGGAAATCTCCACCTTCCTGAACTCTCAGCACTGGAGATACTGCAGTTTGTCATGTAACCATGATATACAGATCGTACAAAAAGGTATATAGTGGCAGTATTTGAATGTAAAAAGATGATTTATAAGCGGTGGGCACTTTGGGGGGTGGATGATCTATTTTCATATTACTGGGTTTAGTAACCCTTAAAATTGACACTAAACCTTTGTGTTTTTTTTTTTTTTAATAAACATATCATACTTGCCTTCACTGTGCAGTTCGTTTGGCACAGTGTGGCCCCGAACCTTGTCTTCTGGGGTCCCCCAGGGGCGTTCATGGCTCCTCCCTCGCATCGGTAAACCCCCTAGGAGAAATGCTTTCACCTTGTGTGTGGGAGTGCTCCCAAGTCAAGCATTTTGCAGAGAGGAAGAGCGTGTCTCCGCCGAGGGAACCAACCATTGAGGGGAGAGAACAGGGGGGTGCTGGGGGGGTCTGTCGGTGTCAGGAGTTCTTTCACCTTCATGCATAGGATGTATCCATCCATCCATACCCTGCTGTACCCTGCATCACTCTGCCATACTCTGCAATACCCAGCCATACTCTGCAATACTGGGTAATACCCAGCCATGCTCAGCCATGCTCAGCCATACTCGGCTGTACTCGGCCTCTGTATGTGACCAGGCTGTGGAAGTCTCACACATGTGGTATCGCCATACTCAGGAGGAGTAGGAGAATCTATTTTGGAGTGTAATTTTTGGTATGTACATGCCATGTGTTAGAAATATTGTATAAATGGACAACTTTGTGTTAAAAAAAAAAAATTTTTTAACCACTTCCATATGACGTCCTTGATTTTGTGCAGGGATATCTGAATGATGCCTGTAGCTACAGGCATCATTCAGATATCTTTTTCAGCCAGCGATTCCCTACACCATAAGAACGATCATAGTGGCTGTTCCAATGCTTGATTGTTCTTACAGGAGGTGAGAGGGGACATCCCCCCGCCCCTCCTGCTGCTCTCAGGTGCTTCTATCGACACACCAATACGATCAAAGCCAGGATCGTTTTTTTTGTTGTTTTGTTTTTATTTCAGGCTTTCCAGCCTAGAGGTGAGATGTGGGGTCTTATTGACCCCATATCTCACTGTAAAGAGGACCTGTCATTCCATATTCCTATTACAAGGAATGTTTACATTCCTCGTAATAGGAATAAGAGTGATCAAAACATTTATTTTTGGGGAAAAAGTGTCAAACTAAAATAAAGTAAACTGAACAATAAAAAAAAAAAAAAAATTGTTAGGCCCCCCTCTGTCCCTGTGTGCTTGCATGCAGAAGCAAACTCATATGATTTTATTTTATTTTTTTCCCCTCCTTTATTTGATACATTTGCTAGCAGTTTTTAAAAGACCATTTTTCTGACACTTTTTAAACAGCATTTTTGTTCTCTTTCTTCCTGCTAATTTAGGGGAGTGGTTAATTGTTCACAGGTGTATAAAGGTGGTATTGCAGGCTTGCATGTGGATTTTGTGAACACAAGTGGAATTTTGAACTAAAGTGGAGAGTTAATAACCAGGAGTTAAGACAGGAGTCTCTAACCTGTAAGTAACATCTTAAACTTCCTTTAAGTAATTGTTGGGGCGTGGTCCCTAAATATTAATTGAAATGGATGGGTGAGTGTGTGGCCTCGCTGGGGGCATAGAAGTGTCAGGTGTCTGTCCCTGTCCTGTTTGTCTAAGTTGTAAAGGTGGGATACCTGGGCTGCCAGATAGTACAGGGCAAAATCCGGCAAGGCTGCCTCCCCCAGATCCCCATGGCCCTTCAGCGTCTGCCAAGAAAGCTTGTGACGGTTTGAACCCCAAACGAAGGAATTGAGTAGGGCCTCGATAGACTTAAACAGCCTAAGAGTCAAGTTTACGGGGCATGCCAGAATACATACAAAAACCCGGGGAGAATAATCATATCAAATTTATGCGGCCCATGACTCCCAATGGAAGTTTGGCCCATGTCCTAATCTTGGCTTTCATAGTTGTTATCAGGGGATCTATATTCAATTTAACGTAGTCCTCTGGGGATCGGGTAATTGTGATGCCTAAGTATTTTATCGCGCAAACCCTGAGAATTTAAGTAGAGGCCTGATTCTCCGAGGGAGCACCTATATCCATGGGCAGTATCTGGGATTTCTCCCAGTTGATTTTGAGCCCAGAGTACTCTCCAAATGTCTGGATCGTCTCGAGAGCTGCCCGGAGGGAGGGGCCTGTATCCACCAGATACAGCAGCATATCGTCCGCATACAGGCTAATCCTTCTCCAGGATTCCACATTTCAGCCCACTGATACCCGGGTGACCCCTGAGAGCTGTGGCAAGTGGTTCTACAGCTATGGCATACAGCAATAGTGACAGGGGGCAGCCCTGCCTGGTGCCCCTGGAAAGGGGGAAAGAGGCCGACACCCTCCCATTAACCAAGATCCTGGCACAGGGGCCACTGTACAGAAGGCGAATCCACTTAATAAAGCAGGGCCCGAAGCCAAAGCATTGTAGGCAGCCCCATAAATACTGCCATTCCACCGAATCAAATTCTTTGGCCACGTCCAGGGATACCACCGCTCTAGATCCCATCAGGCCATGCTGTGCCTGCAAATTCATGTGAAGCCTCCTCAAATTGTAGGCCGTGTTCTTGGTAGGCATGAACCCCGTCTGGTCGGGGTGGATGAGGTCGAGGATAACCGTGTTTAAGCGGATAGCCAGGACCTTGGCCAGGATCTTGAGGTCTAGCTGGAGTAGGGAGATGGGCCTATAGGACTCAGGGAGTTCCAAATTCTTCCCAGGTTTGGGGATAAGGACAATATATGCCTCACAGATTGAAGGGGGCAGGGTTTCTGATTCAAATATGTGGTGGAAAAGCTCTTGTAGTCTAGGTGTCAGGGTGTCCCCATATTTGGTATACAATTCTAGAGGAAGCCTACCTGAACCGGGGGCCTTTGACGTATTTAACTGGGACATAGCCTCTGCAATATGGTCAGCTGTGATGGGGGCCTCTAGTAGTGCCACCTGGGCTGGTGTGAGTGTGGGCTTGTCAGTTCCGTCCCCGGCATCGGTGGCTAACGAGGAATACAAAGAGGTGAAAAACGTCCTGAATTCCTCAGCCACCGCGTCGGGGTCAGAAATCAATTCCCCATTAGAGCTGCGTAAGGAAACCACAGTCGGGGTGCTTTTGATCTATATGAGCCAGGTAGGCCAGTAAGCAGCCAGCTCACTCTCCGTATTCGCATGTCCTCTGTTTAAAGTGGAGGGCCACCCTGAAAACAAAAAAATATAAAAAATTACAAAAAAATATAAAAAAAAAAAATGAAAAAAAATTTTTTTTTTTTACTTACCAGAAATGCCTGTTGCTAGGCACTTTCTCCTAATCTTCCTCTTCCTCCTCCGCGGAGATCTTCTGTCTTCTCCCTTCGTCGCGGCGTCTTCTGGGTAATGAGTCGCGCTGTGTTCTGGGAACTGTGTGTTCCAGAACACAGCGCGTCCCATTCAGAAAGCGCTGCGGGACTCGCGCATGCGCAGTAGCGGCGGGACTCGCGCATGCGCAGTAGGAAACGGGCAGTGAAGCCATCAGGGACCCGAGAGCCGAGGGACGGGTCGGCCTCGGGCGGCCGACATCGCGGGCGCCCTGGACAGGTGAGTGTGTTTATTAAGTCAGCAGCTGCAGTGTTTGCAGCTGCTGACTTTTTTTTTTATTTTTTTTTTTTTAAACGGACCTCCTCTTTAATAAAGAAAATGTTTCTTTCTGCCTTTTCAAAATGTAGGCCGTTGACCACCCTAGATTGCAGTCTGAGACGGTCAGCTGTATCAAGGGACGGATTCCTGACAGTCTTGTTCGGCAACAGTCAGTTGACGCTCCACTTGGAACAGTGCCCTAGCGGACGTCTTTCGGTGTTGGGAGATCTGTTGGGCTAAGTATAGTCTGTCGTGGGCCTTAAACGAGTCCCATACTATAGCAAAGGGGGCTGTGTCACGGTTCGTGTGGAAAAATAATTCCCACTCCGAGCCTGCTTCCTCCAGACCAGGGGTCACCCGTAGCCAGAAGGGGTTGAGCTTCCATGTGTAGGAAGCAGGTGGGCCCTTGAACCTAAGTTCAACCCAATATGGGGCATGGTCGGATAGTACGCGTGGATTAAATACAACCTCACCTAAATTAGGGAGGAGGGTGCGGGAGATAAATATAAAGTCAATCCGGGACATGGTGGGATGCGACGCAGAAAAACAGGAGTATTGCCTGTCCGTGGGGAATCTATGCCTCCAAGAGTCTACTAGAGTAAGATCCAGGAAAAATTTACCAAACCTAGTGAGCCCAGAGTTCTGCGTGGATGGAGGGGTCAGTGTAAGTCTATCTAGATCCCTATGTGCAACATTATTGAAGCCCCCCATCCACACCGCCGGAACTGTGGGGAATTGGGACATAAACGCCAGGCCCTCATTTAGGACGGTAAACTAAAAAGGAGAGGGGACATAGACAGCCAGGAGAAGAATGTCTTGGCATGCAGGAAGAGGTACCTTCCCTGGGGATCCGATTTGAGCAACAAGAGTAAAAACTGTACTGATTTGGACACCAGGAGCGCCACCCCCCTGGAGTTGGCAGAAAACGGGGCCTGATACACCAAGCCCACCCAGGGTTTTTTAAGCATTAGCATAAGTTGGCCAGTTAGGTGTCTCCACCAATAATATTATGTCCGCTCCTTGAGCTATAGGCTGGGTTCACACTGAAGCGATGCGGGTACACCGCAAATCCGCTGCGTTTTCCCGTATTACATGCCTCCAGGTGGCTGTTTACAGTGCCCTATGTGGACTGCTGGGAGTGTCAGTGAAATGTTAATGACACCCCCAGATCAGTTCTGCAAACTCGGACAGGAATCGGATCGCATGGTGTGAACACCCATGCGATCAGATTCTGCTGCGGGCCAAAAAAAGGGTCCCGTGCGAGTTTGCGGCGGGTGCGATGCAAATTCAGCCATACTATCTGTATGGCTGAACTTGCATCGCACAGAGATCGGATGTGATTTGCACTGCAGTGCGGTGCGAATCACATCCGGTTCTCGCTGCCGCAGCGGTGTTAACCCAGCCTTAAGATAAGTCAGGACTGAGCTGCGCTTCTGTTTTGCCCTAATCCCCCTGACATTCCAGGTAAGACATTTCAAACTACCACTGGCAATATGAACACAGATCTATATTGAACGGATACCCAATTCCTCCTCCCACATCATAGAAAACATGAACAGAAGACACATCCCTCTCCTGCGCAAGTGATTAACCCAGCATATGTCTCCCGTAACCTGACACAATAAACGCCAGCGTTTTAAAACAGTTCTGCCATGAGCTAGAAGGCATGCTGTAGAACATACACCAGGTCGTCCGGCGCAGTCTAAACCTCAGCCAAATATCTGGGGAGACGAGCCAGCGCCGACCGGCCCAGGGAAACCAATCTTGCTTATAAAAACGAAAAATATAAATCTTGCGGGACCAGTCTAGGGTTCCGCTGTAGAACAGAACTAGTGTGGCGATCTCTGAAAAACAAACAATAATGTGGGGAGTGTGGCCCCTGGGTACAACCATTGAGAGTCTAATAGAGGTGGGATACAGCATTGAGGCCAACGTCCTGTACCTACCCGGGGTGCCATATTGGGTCTGAGCCCGCTGCAATATCAGGGAATGTGGAGCATACATGCATACATCTTTAGCAGCAATAAAAGTGACACGGGCCAGTTCAGGCATGGAAGGGGGTGGGGCCAGTCTGGATTCCAAAGCAAGGGAGGGGGGGGGAGAGGGGTAGGAGAGGGTGAGAGGAGACTATCTCTGGAACTCCGAGGTTGGGGGGGAATGTGGGGGGGGGGGGTTAAGAGTAAAATCCAACAGCAGGAAGCAAATCCAGTTCGGGCCTGAGCAGCATTCATGGAAGATGGTTCAAGATGAATAGTGTACAGTACCTTTCCATAGGGTATTCCACCGCCCCGACCTGGGAAACAGGATTAAAAGTACAGTACCTCCCCGGCTCCCCATCAGGCATCCAGCTACGCTTCTCGGCGGTTCTGTGAGGTCCTAAGCTGCATCCCGCGCCGGCGCTGCCCTGCTCTCCAGCCACGCAAACGCCGCCTCCGGGGTATCAAAGAAATGAGCCCTGTCCTCCCCCGCCACACAAAGTCTGGCCGGGAAGAACATGGCATACGACTATCTTCATAGACAGAAATGTTACTTTTGATCCCAGACACAATATCATTTATAAAGATGTTAAAAAGTAAGGGTCCCAGCACTGAACCTTGGGGTACACCGCTAATAACCTTAGACCATTCAGAGTAAGAATCATTAATCACTACTCTCTGTAAATGGATCGAAAATTGGCTAAAATACAGAATTCAAACTGATATTTCCAAACCTGTAGACTTTAACTTACACATGAGCCGTGTGTGGGGAATTGTATCGAACGCTTTTGCAAAATCCAAGTATATCACATCCACCGCCACCCCTCTGTCCAAGGTTTTACTTACCTCCTCTTAAAAAGAAATCAGATTTGTCTGACAACTTCTGTCTTTCACGAATCCATGCTGTCTGTTGCTTAAAGTGGTTGTAAACCCTTACAAACCACTTTGACCTACAGGCAAGCCTAGATTAAGGCTTACCTGTAGGTCCAAGAAATATCTCCCAAACCTATACGGTTTAGGAGATATTTGCTCGAAGACGGGCACCGTTATCTACGGCGCATGCACCGTAGACAGCGGCGCGCAGGCGCACTGAGCGGGGCATAGTCAATGACGAAGATGCCGCGCGTCTCGGCTCCGGTGCGCACGCCTGACGTCATTGCTGCTCCAGCGAATCACTGCGCCGGAGCAGCGAGACCCACCAAGAAGATGGACGCTCGGAACTACAGGGGACAGCGGTGACTTCGCTAGCTCCTGTGTCAGGTAAGTGCGATGCATAGTAGTCCATTATGCTTTGCCTTTGCAGTGAATGAAAGAGGAAGTAAACTCATCAGGGTTTACTTCCTCTTTAAAGTGTTCAGCAAGAACTCGTCGATGTGGTCTTTTATTAAACGCTCCAGTATCTTCCCAGTTATAGAAGTTAAGCTAACAGGTCTATAGTTACTTGGTAAAGACTTTGATCCCTTTTTAAATACAGGCACCAGGGGGCATGGCCTGGACCGGCATGGCGTGATCATTGAGTGAGAGCTCCGTTGGATCTTTATCCATTTACTCTTACCCTGGGACAGTTGCTGCTGCTAATTTGTGCCGACACGGGCTACCAATCCTCCTGTGCCTACAAAGCTGGAAGCCGTGGCTACGCTAGCTAAATACCGCCACCCGGGGAAGGACAGCATGGATGAGGATGGCGCCAGTCCCCCCTCCTCCTCCACGGCCGACCCGGATGCTAGAGTGCTGGAGGCTACCCTGGACTGTAAAAGCGCACTGATGGGTAAAATCGAGGAGGTGACGGTGGATGTGTCCCTTCTCCGGCAGGATATGCAGAAGCTGAGGGAGAGGGTTACCGAAGCGGAGACCCGTATCGGCTACGTGGAAGATGAGCTGCCGCCGCTTCAGACTACTGCTGAGCGCCTACAACATCAGCTATCCACGGTCCTGCCGAAACAGGACGATATGGAAAACCGCTTTCGGAAGTGCAACTTGCGCTTTGTTGGCTTGCCCGAGGGGGAGGAGGAACAGTTGCTGGTTACCTCCTTTGGTCGTGCAGAGTTTTCCTCATACTTCGTGGTGGAGAGGGCCCACCGCCTGCCTGCCAGACCCCCCTGCCCCCCGCAGGGGGCACCTCCCAGAACATTTAATCGCTAAACTGTTGAATTTCCGGGACCGGGATGCAGTCCTGCGGCTGGTGAGATTAAAGGGAAATATCCCTTATCAGAATACCGAAATCAAGGTTTTCCCAGACTTCTCGGCAGAGGTCCAAAGGAAAAGGGCACTCCTCACAGAAGCCAAGCAGCAATTGCGGATACGCCACTAGTCATCTAGAGTTGGTGACTGGGGACAAAGAGAAGGCTAATTTATTAAACACTTTCTTCAGCTCTGTGTACACAAAAGAGCATGGGGGAGTGCATGTCCATAATGGGGGTGATAGTGACACAGCCCCAAATGATCCACAATGGCTCAAAAGTGATATGGTCCAGAAATACTTAGATAGAATAAAGGTGGATAAAGCACCTGGCCCTGATGGCATCCACCCACGGATCCTAAAAGAATTGAGCTCTGTAATTTCAGAGCCATTGTATCTAATTTTTAGGGACTCATTAATGACGGGAATAGTCCCACTGGATTGGCGCAAGGCGAACGTGGTGCCTATATTTAAAAAGGGATCAAAGTCTTTACCAAGTAACTATAGACCTGTTAGCTTAACTTCTATAGCTGGGAAGATACTGGAGCGTTTAATAAAAGACCACATCGACGAGTTCTTGCTGAACAAAAACACTTTAAGCAGCAGACAACATGGATTCATGAAAGACAGAAGTTGTCAGACAAATCTGATTTCTTTTTATGAGGAGGTAAGTAAAACCTTGGACAGAGGGGTGGCGGTGGCCGTGGTATACTTGGATTTTGCAAAAGCATTCGATACAGTTCCCCACACACGGCTCATGTGTAAGGTAAAGTCTACTGGTTTGGAAATATCAGTTTGTAAATGGATAGAAAATTGGCTAGAAGACAGAATTCAGAGAGTAGTGGTTAATGACTCTTACTCTGAATGGTCTAAGGTTATCAGTGGTGTACCCCAAGGTTCAGTGTTGGGACCCTTACTTTTTAACATCTTTATAAATGATATTGGGTCTGGGATCAAAAGTAATATTTCTGTCTTTGCAGATGACACCAAGATATGCAGTGGAATAACGTCTTTACAGGATGTCTCCAATTTACAAGCCGACCTCAATACACTGTCTAATTGGGCGACTATGTGGCAGATGAGGTTTAATGTTGATAAATGTAAAGTTATGCACTTGGGGCCTAAGAATATGCATGCATCATACATGCTAGGGGGAGTACAACTGGGGGAATCCATAGTGGAGAAGGATCTGGGGGTTTTGGTAGACCATAAGCTCAATAACAACATGCAATGCCAAGCTGCTGTTTGCAAAGCGAGCAAAGTCCTTTCTTGTATTAAGAGAGGTATGGACTCCAGAGAAAGAGATATAATTTTGCCCCTGTTCAAATCATTAGTAAGACCTCACCTGGAATATGCCGTTCAGTTTTGGGCACCAGTTCTCAAAAAGGATATCGGGGAACTGGAGAAAGTGCAGAGAAGGGCAACCAAACTGATAAGAGGCATGGAGGAACTCAGCTATGAGGAGAGATTAGAGGAACTAAATTTATTCACTCTTGAGAAGAGAAGATTAAGGGGGGATATGATCAACATGTTCAAATACATTAGGGGTCCATATAGTGAACTTGGTGTTGAGTTGTTCTCTGTACGGTCAACCCAGAGGACACGGGGGCACTCTTTACGTCTAGAGGAAAAGAGATTTCATCTTCAAGTACGGAAAGGTTTCTTCACAGTTAGAGCTGTGAAAATGTGGAATAGACTCCCGCCAGAGGTGGTTCTGGCCAGTTCAGTAGATTGCTTTAAGAAAGGCTTGGATACTTTCCTGATGGTACATAATATAACTAGGTACTAACATAGGTAAAGTTGATCCAGGGAAAATCCGATCGCCTATTGGGGGATCAGGAAGGAATTTTTTTCCCCTGCTGTAGCAAATTGGAGCATGCTCTGCTGGGTTTTTTTTTCGCCTTCCTCTGGATCAATTGTGGGCATAAAATTGGGTATCTGGATTGTACGATTTATTTTTTATTTTATTTATTTGTTTTTAAGGTTGAACTGGATGGACTTGTGTCTTTTTTCAACCTGACTAACTATGTAACTATGACACCAAGATATGCAGTGGAATAACGTCCTTACAGGATGTCTCCAATTTACAAGCCAACCTCAATGCTCTGTCTAATTGGGCGACTATGTGGCAGATGAGGTTTAATGTTGATAAGTAAAGTTATGCACTTGGGGGCTAAGAATATGCATGCATCATACATGCTAGGGGGAGTACAACTGGGGGAATCCATAGTGGAGAAGGATCTGGGGGTTTTGGTAGATCATAAGCTCAATAACATGCAATGCCAAGCTGCTGTTTCCAAAGCGAGCAAAGTCCTTTCTTGTATTAAGAGAGGTATGGACTCCAGAGAGAGAGATATAATTTTGCCCCTGTTCAAATCATTAAGACCTCACCTGGAATATGCAGTTCAGTTTTGGGCACCAGTTCTCAAAAAGGATATTGGGGAACTGGAGAAAGTGCAGAGAAGGGCAACCAAACTGATAAGAGGCATGGAGGAGCTCAGCTATGAGGAGAGATTAGAGGAACTAAATTTAGTCACTCTTGAGAAGAGGGGAATAAGGGGGGATATGATCAACATGTTCAAATATATAAGGGGTCCATATAGTGAACTTGGTGTTGAGTTATTCTCTGTACGGTCAACCCAAAGGACACGGGGGCACTCTTTACGTCTAGAGGAAAAGAGATTTCATCTTCAAGTATGGAAAGGTTTCTTCACAGTTAGAGCTGTGAAAATGTGCAATAGACTCCCGCCAGAGGTGGTTCTGGTCAGTTCAGTAGATTGCTTTAAGAAAGGCCTGGATAATTTCCTGAATGTACATAATAATAACTGGGTACTAACCTAGGTAAAGTTGATCCAGGGAAAATCCGATTGCCTCTTGGGGGATCAGGAAGGAATTTTTTCCCCCTGCCGTAGCAAATTGGAGCATGATCTGCTGGGGTTTTTTTCGCCTTCCTCTGGATCAATTGTGGGCATAAAATTGGGTATATTGGATTGTAAGATTATTTTTTATTTTGTTTATTTGTTTTTAAGGTTGAACTGGATGGACTTGTGTCTTTTTTTTTTTCAACCTGACTAACTATGTAACTATGTAAGTCCCGCCCACATATGAAACCGGTGTTCAAATCACACATGTGAGGTATCGCTGCGAACGTTGGAGCGAGAGCAATCATTTTGTCCCTAGACCTCCTCTGTAACTCAAAACATGTAACCAGTAAAAAATTCACCTATGGGTATTAAAGTGAAGTTTGGCAGCATTCCATGAGCATGTGCAATTTTGAAGGGTGACATGTTGGGTATCTATTTACTCGGCGTAACTTCATCTTTCGCATATGCTGTGTGTGAGAAATAGCCTGCTAATATGACAATTTTGTTAAAAAAAAAAAAAGAATTGTGGGGAAAAATGACAACTTCAGAAACCTCACCATGCATCTTTCTAAATACCTTGGAATATCTTCTTTCCAAAAAGGGGTCATTTGGGGGGGGGGGGTCGAGTTATTTGTACTTTTTCTGGCATGTTAGGGTCTCAAGAAATGATAGGCCGTCAGTACTTCAGGTGTGATCGATTTTCAGATATTGGCACCATAGCTTGTGGACTCTATATCTTTCACAAAGACCAAATAATATACACCAATTTGTAGTTATTTTTACCAAAGATATGTAGCAGTATGAATTTTGTCCAAAATTTATGAAGAACAATTACTAACTTGCTAAATTTTATAACCGAAACAAAGAAATTTTTTTTTTTTTTTTTTTTTTACAGAATTTCCAGTCTTTTTTTCTTTTTATAGCGCAAAAAAAAAAAAAATTTCATATAGGTACAGTGTTGCATGACCTGAGTAATTGTCATTCAAAGTGTGAGAACAACGAAAGCTGAAAATTGGTCTGGTTAGGAAGGGGGTTTAAGTGCCCAGTGGTTAAATGAGACAATGACTGGATACATTCATATGCCTCCATCCCTATTGTATATAATGAAATAAAAAGAGAAGGGGTTTATTTGGGACTTTAGATGAAGCGCACAACTACAGAATGGCAAAATAATCCATATGAAATAACATGTTTGATTCATATTAACTACACATTTATATTATGACAGAGTGCAATTTAAAAAGGTAGTAATACCAATATATACCACAATAATTTATACAGTGCCTTGAAAAAGTATTCACACTCCTTGAAATTTTGCACATTTTGTCATGTTACAACCAAAAACGTAAATGTGTTTTATTGGGATTTTATGTGATAGACCAACACAAAGTGGCACATCATTGTGCAGTGGAAGGAAAATGAGAAATGGTTTTCAAATTTTTTTTTTTTTTACTAATAAAAATGTGAAAATGGTGGCTCAGTGGTGTAGTGGTTAGCACTCACCTAGCAGTAAGAAGCGTTGCTGGTTCAAATCCCAACCACGACACTACATGCCTGGAGTTTGCATGTTCTCCCCGTGCCTGCGTGGGTTTCCTCCGGGTACTCCGGTTTCTTCCCACACTCCAAAGACATGCAGGTAGGTTAATTGGCTTCTGTCCAAAATTGGCCCTAGTATATGAATGGGGACCTTGGATTGTGGGCTCTTTGAGGATAGGGACCGATGTGAGTGTGCAATGTACAGGGATAGGGACAATTGTAGACACTCACTCAGGTTAAACTGGTGTCTTTATTCAACCTTACTAACTATGAAACTATGAAAGTGTGGCGTGCATTTGTATTCAGCCTCCTTTACTCTGATACCTCTAACTAAAATCTAGTGTGACCAGTTGCCTTCAGAAGTCACTTAATTAGTAAAATGGAGTCCACCTGTGTGTAATTTTAATCTCAGTATAAATACAGCTGTTCTGGGAAGCCCTCAGAGGTTTGTTGGTCAGGGATAATGTTGTAGAGAAATTTAAAGGTTAGGTTAGAACAAAATATCCCAAAATTTGAACATCTCATGGAGCACTGTTCAATCCATCATCTGAAGATGGAAAGAGTATGGCACAACTGCAAACCTATCAAGACATGGTCATCCACCTAAACTGACAGGTCAGGCAAGGAGAGCATTCATCAGAGAAGCAGCCAAGAAGCCCATGTTAACTCTGGAGGAGCTGCAGAGATTCACAGCTCAGGTGAGGGAATCTGTCCACAGGACAACTATTAGTCGTGTACTCCACAAATCTTGGCTTTTATGGAAGAGTGGCAATAAGAAAGCCATTATTGAAATAAAGCCATAAGAAGTCCAGTTTGCAGTTTGCGAGAAGCCATGTAGGTGACACAGCAAACATGTGGAAGAAGGTGCTCTGGTCAGATGAGACCAACATTTTACTTTTTGGCCTAAAACTAAAATACTGTGTGTGCCGGAAAACTTAGGCTCCATGCACACTGAAGCTCAAAAAAGCTTTTTCTGGACGCCAGATTGCTGGCAGAAAACGCTGGTTGAAAAACGTGCTTTTAACAGCGTTTTATAGTAGGGTTTATGAGCGTTTTTTGGCGGTGAAAAGTGGCACTTTGAACGCAAATTTCTGGCTTCAGAAAAAAGCCCATTAACTCCACGGCTCATTAAAGCTAAAAAACGTCGATGTGTGCATGGACACATAGGCTAACATAGAGTGGAGTTTATGGGCTTTTAAAAAAAAAACGCCCAAACTTCAATAAACTGCAGTTTATGAGCTCCAGTGGGCATGGAGCCTAACACTGCACCGTGAGAACGCCAGCAGGAATGGGGAAGCTGCAGGGTTGATGGATGGAGCCAAATACAAGGCAATCTTAGAAGAAAACCTGTTAGAGTCTGCAAAAGACTTGAGACTGGGGCGGAGGTTCACCTTCCAGTGGGACAATGACCCTAAACTTACAGCCAGAGCTACACCGGAATTTAGAGTCATGTGTTAGACTGGCTCAGTCAAAATCCAGACCTAAATTCAATTGAGAATCTGTGGAAAGACTTGAGCTATTTTGCAAAGAAGAATGGGCAAAAATGTCACTCTAGATGTGCAAAGCTGGTAGAGGCATACCCAAAAGGCTTGTAGCTGTAATCCTAGCGAAAGGTGGTTCTACATAGTATTGACTCAGGGAGGCTACAAATCCGTTTTCCACCACACATAGTGTTTTGCTTTTAGGCCAAAAAGTGAAATTTTTGGTCTCATATGACCAAAGCACCTTCTTCCACATGTTTGCTGTGTCCCGACATGGCTTCTCACAAACTGCAAACAGCGTTCTTATGGCTTTCTTTCAACAATGGCTTTCTTTTTGCCACTCTTCCATTAAAGACCAGATTTGTGGAGTGCACGACTAACAGTTATCCTGTGGACAGATTCTCCCACCTGAGCTGTGGATCTCTGCAGCTCCTCCGAAGTTACCATGGGCCTCTTGGCTGCTTCTCTGGTGAATGCTCTCCTTGCCCAGCCTGTCTTGGCAGGTTTGCAGTTGTACCATACGCTTTCCATTTTCGGATGACGGATTGAACAGTGTTCTCTGAGATGTTCAAAGCTTGGGATATTTTGTTATAAACTAACTGCTTTAAACTTCTCCACAGCTTTATCCCTGACCTGTCTTGGCCTTCATGATGCTGTTTGTTCACTGAGGTTCTCTAACTACCCTCTGAGGGCTTCACAGAACAGCTGTATTTATACTGAGATTAAATTATACACAGGTGGACTCCATTTACTAGTTAGGTGACTTCTAAAGGCAATTGGTTCCACTAGATTTTAGTTAGGGGTATCTGTGTAAAGGGAGCTGAATGCATGCCACCCTTTTCACATATTTGTTAGTAAAAATTTGTAGCCATTTATCATTTTCCTTTCACATCCCAATGATGTGCCACTTTATGTTGGTCTATCACATAAAATCCCAATTAAATACATTTACGTTTTTGGTTGTAACATGACAAAATGTGGAAAATTTTATTGGGTATAAATACTTTGATAAAATATATGAATGGTCTAGTGGTTGGTAAAAAAGAGTGGGAGGAAAGAAGTGCCACATTCTTGCCTACAAATCAACGGTAGGTTAAAAAAATGGTATTAGCAGCTGAAGGCACTGTGGAGCCATCCTCTCTGGGAGCTGTGGCAGTGGCGTCAGTGGCAACAGAATGACCCAAATGGTGAAGGGACCTCAGTAAGAGTGTAGTCCTCAATTTACAATGATAATTATAATTGACAATGTGTAACTTCAGAGAGCTTCTGTGAAGAATAATTATGTGTAAGTATAAGTAACTACACAACTGATAGAAGTGGAGACGACTGTAAGCCAAAGAAGATGTACTAGTGACAAGAGACCCAGGTGGAAGGTGAGAATGCTGAGAGGTCCGAACTGTCTCTCACCATAGAAAAGGAGTGGTTGAGGAAAAGGAAATACCAGATAAGGACCAGTGAATGAAAAAAACAAGAAACTCCAGTAATACCTTGTACTTAGGGTAAAAAGCATAGTCTAGTATGGTGCATAGTGTCTTTGTATTGCGAAGGACAAAAGAAATAAGTGCTCTACCAGGGTGTGGTACTTGTAGTGTTGTGCAGCTGTCGGACACTCCCAATGTCACGCTGGTGTAATCTATGGGGAGGCAGCGTCTGTGCCTGAGCGTCTGTTGACGCTCGACAGTTGAAGCCAACTCCCTCGAGTTATCCATAGATGGGAAACACATCCCGCCAGCAAGGTGTGGGGGGGGGGGGTGATGCCGATGCGCAATGAGTACCCGTGACCCCTCCATCCGTCTAAAAAGAACAGAAGAGGGGAAAGTACAGGTGCGCATCAAACCTCCCAGAAATGAGAAAAACACAAGCAAACCTCCAGCAAAATATTAGTAAAGGACATATTGGCAGATATATACAGAATTGGACTATATAAACAAAATAAAACATATCATCCATAGTCGTATGCTTCCATCCCGTATACTATTGGTAAAAAAAAGGGGGAGGAGGGAAGGGAAATGTTGACTGTCTGTACTTTGTAGTTCTCCCATTCACAAAACTGTGCATGAATGATGCAGCTGGGTGGGAAGAGCCACACACGACCGCAGTTTTTTAAAAATTGTGACAGCAAGTCCAGGGAATGATCCCCCGGGTCACTGTCACTAGAGGCAGCAGGTTGGGGAGAGGCTGCGAACAGTGGAAACATGTTACATATTTTACCCTAAAAACGGGTGGACCATGTAACATATTCCCAAAGGTAACTTCTCCTTTTAAGGCTCTAAACAATTTCATACGTCCTGTAAAAATTTTAATCTATTTGTTCAGTTATTGCTTTCCTTCATCTGGCAGACTTCTTAGCGTGCATTGGCATAAAGGATGTGTATTTACACATTGCTATCCTTCAGGTCTGCAACGATTTCTTTGTTTTGCTGTGAGTGAATACGAGTTTAATTTTTTTGCTCTTCCTTTTGGCCTTGTCTTATACCAGTTCTGGGCTTCCTTTGTCACGAAGTTACTCTAAAATTCAGATACTTGGACAAGCTGTTACTTTGCAAACAGAACTCTGTGGCCAAGATGGTCAGCATTTTGGGTGGCAAAACTATGAATGCAATCTATACACTGGGGGGAGAACCTCTGGGGGAAGCTAGGATGGAAAAGGACCTGGGGGTCCTAGTAGATGACAGGCCCAGCAATGACATGCAATGCCAAGCTTCTTTTAACAAAGCAAACAGTATATTGGTGTGCATTAAGGGGGGGATTAATTCCAGAGATAAAAAGATAATTATCCCGCTCTACAAGACTCTGGTCTGGCCACACCTAGAGTATGCTGTCCACTTCTGGGCACCAGTCCTCAGGAAGGATGTACTGGAAATGGAGCGAGTACAAAGAATGGGCAACAAAGCTAATAAAGGGTCTGGAGGATATTAGTTGCGAGCACTGAACTTTCTCTGGAGAAGAGACGCTTGAGAGGGTATACGATTTCAATATTCAAATACCATACTGTTGACCCCACAATAGGGGTAAAACTTTTTCGCAAAAGTGAGTTTAACAAGACTCGTGGCCACTGCGTAGAGGGTTCTTTACAGTAAGGGTGTCAAGGATGTGGAATTCCCTTTCACAGGCAGTGGTTTCAGCAGGAGGGCATTGATAGTTTCAAAAACTTAGATAAGCACCTGTCTGGCTTTAAAAGCTTGACTAGTAAAACACAGGTTCTGAGATAAAGGTATTGCATTAAAGGTATTGCATATTCCTGATAATACTTAAAAGCTCATAAATCTAATTCCCAAAGGATTTACAATAGTATGTTAAAAGCTTACTTTTTGGTGGTGCAAGACTTTGTGAGTATGACTTGTGATTGGGCCATATTCTTTCTTTCCTTCAGTTGGGAATTTAACAAAGTTTAGCCCTCAGCACTATCAAAGATCAGATCTGTGCCTTATTTATTTTCAATGCCACTACTAATTCTTAAATCTGTACTTTTTGTGCATGTTGTTCCACCTGTGCAGCCCCCCCACTTAAAGCGGGAGTCCACCGGGATACAAATACTGCAGCTGCTGACTTTTAAAATAGTGACACTTACCTGTCCAGCACGCCCACGATGTCGGCACCCGAAGCCGATCTGTAGATCGGCACTCGGGTGCTGCCGCCGCCATCTTGGGTATGGGAATCAGGAAATGGAGCCTTTCGGCTTCCCGAGTTGCGCTGCGCAATAAGGACGGTCCCCGCTGCCTCTGGGATCTGTGTTTCCCAGCAGGCAGCGGGGCACTTGCGGAAAGGGGCGTAATCTACGGCCGTTTCCGCAGAGAGCTATCCCGGAAGTGGGTGCAGTTACCTGGATTATCCAGGTAACTGCACCCCCCTCCCCCCTGAAAGGTGCCAATTGTGGCGCCGGAGGGGGGGAGGATTCCGATGAGCGGAAGGTCCATTTTAGGGTGGACCTCCGCTTTAAACCTTGAGATTCAAGCCTAGTTTTGTAGGTGTAGGCAATCTCCTTAACATTGTTGTGCCTTAAGGTAGCCTTTCTTGTAGCCATCACATCAGCTAGAAGGATCTCTGAATTATCAGCATTATCCTTTTAAGGAGTCTCATTTCATCTTACAAAGAGATAAGGTTGTTTGAGTCTAGTGCCTTCTTTTTTACCCAAAGTGGTCTCTGCTTTTCATCTTAATAAAGAGATTGTATTGCCCTCCTTGTATCCAGCTCCAATTCATATCAAGTGGATTTCTCTTTATTGTCTGGATGTTGTGAGGGCCAACAGGATTTACCCTTCACCTACGGCTTCTTTTAGGCAAACGGAATTCCTATTTGGTACTCCCAGAAAGGCCTTCAATAGCTTCACCAGGCCTCCAATTCCACTTTCTAAGGTGATTGGAGAGGGTGCTGTGCAGCAAAAAACAACAAGAAGGGCACATCAGCCTAGTGCATTACTTCAAACACCATTTATTAAAGCATAACTAACGGCAAAAAGTATTATTTTGGACAGAGTGGAGATGGGTTAGAACTTCTGTTTTTATTTTTATTGTTTACAATTATTATTGAAAGAGAAAGTAAAACAAAAGCCCAATTTTTGGGTTATCCCCAGAAAAGAAATAGAGAGGAACTCTTCCAATAGGGACACTAGTTGGTGAATTAGGGGGCCCCAAAGGGTTCTCTCAATTTGCATTGATTTCCTCTCACTTCCTGTTTTAGCAATGGGACAGGAAGTGAAATTTAATATCAGCCAATGACATACAGCTGCGCACAGTGGTGTAGTGGGTAGCACTCTTACCTAATGCAGTAAAAGGGGTCACTGGTTCTAATTCCAACCATGATACTACCTGCCTGGAGTTTGCATGCTTTCCCTGTGCCTTTGTGGGTTACCTCCGGGTACTCCCGTTTCCTCCCACACTCCAAAGACATGCTGGTAGGTTAATTGGCTTCTGTCCAAAATTGGCCCTAGTATACGCATGTGAGTTGGGGACCTTGGATTGTGGGCTCCTTGAGGGTATGGACCGATGTGGGTGTGCAATGTATGTGTGGAGCGCTGCGTGAATTGACGGCGCTATATGGGTACCTTTAAATTATATAATAGATGAGCATCTTAATGATACACAATGTACAGGGATAGGAACAATTGTAGACACTCAGGTGGAATGGATGTCTTTCACTCAGGAAGACTGGTGTCTTTATTCAACCTATGTAGCTGGTTAAAAAGGAAAAAAAAACTGTGGGCGGCACAGTGGTGTAGTGGGTAGCGCTCTCACCTAGCAGTAAAAAGGGTCGCTGGTTCGAATCCCAACCACGACACTACCTGCCTGGAGTTTGCATGTTCTCCCTGTGCCTGCGTGGGTTTCCTCCGGGTACTCCGGTTTCCTCCCACACTCCAAAGACATGCAGGTAGGCTAATTGGCTTCTGTCCAAAATTGGCCCTAGTATATGAATGAGGACCTTGGATTGTGGGCTCCTTGAGGGTAGGGACCAATGTGAGTGTGCAATGTACAGGGATAGGGGCAGACACTTAGGTTGAACTGGATGGACTGGTGTCTTTATTCAACCTTACAAACTATGAAACTATGAAAAAGAAAAAAACTGATAGGGGTTTATAACCCTCTTTAATAAAAAAAAAAAAAAAAAAAAAAAAAAAAAAGTGTATTGAAATATTTACAAAAGGCCTTATGACTATAAACATGTAATGTATCCTATCCTAGTCCCTTGTGAACTTTAGGACCTAGATGCCCAATATGGAAGACAATGGCGACACTGCATGGCAAATGGAAGAGCTAATGTGTTTTAAGGAAAATACCCTCTTCCTCGACTCTCTGAGGAAGAAAGTATATCCGTCGAACACATTAGCTTTTATTTTTTTCCTGCAGTGTTGTCAAGATGTGTGAGATGGGAGGGTTTATACCCTTAAATGGGTAAGTCTTCAGTTGCCTAGTGTCTGTCTCTCCTTTAAGCAGCAGTATAGCGCTATGTTGCTTAATATCATCAGAGCTATGTCTCTCAATGGACTCTGAGAAAATGGTTTTACAGTGACAAAAAAAGTCCCCCCCCCCCTCCTTTTTTTTTTTTTTTTTTTTAAATCCCTATAAATATATTTTCTCTGAGGCCATTGAGAGACACTGTTCTCTCTTTGCGTTTTGCTGTCATTCTCCATTTGGACTGCTTCCTATAGCGGAGCAGATGAAACATGGTAGGAAGCATAACCTCAAGTGGGCTGGCCTTTAGTTTACTATGTGTCTAGTGTCCATGTTTCCTTTAGGTGGCAGTATAGCCCTAGGTGCCTACTATTAAGCTGTGTTCCTTAATGGACCATAAGTAAAGGATTTTAAGGTGAAGAAAAAAATCCTAAATTTACCCAGTAGCTATTTTGTGAGTTGCACCATTATTCAGGCTGTCATTTCCTTAGAAACTGGATGGGGGTGCTGCTTTGTGAACAGTTCTGTACTTCCTACTTAAATTAAATATGTCCTCACATTCTACATGCTAAACTGCCAGAAGACATAAAAAGCGAGAATCTAAAAATCCTTGCACAAACTCAAAGATTGGTCTCAGAGTACCCCTCCAGAGTTTAAAACCTGGTTGCTCTGTAAAATTAGCTTTGGTTTGAAAAACTGCTGTTAATCATGTTTAGTATGCAAAGAACTTGGGTTCATCAACAGAACTGATAGTAATTATTACAGATGTGTAATATGAAGAAAATGTAATGTTTTCTTCTGCTCTTTTTATCAGCAACCAAACTACTGGAGCTTTAAGGTCAGTATATCTACTATCGCACCCCTGGTGTTGCATGCGTGTTCCTTCCTTTGCATGTATTTTGTCTGAATTGTCTGTTGCTACTTGGATATATTAACAAACAATAAAGGACCGCTCCTGACCCATGAAGTCAGGGACTCAGTCATGACTGTTACTTCCTTTTTAACATTTTGTGACTTTACCCTCGGTTTCAAATAGGCCTAACTCCAGCCAAAATGTTTTCTTGTGTTATGCATAAACCAGGGAAAGATGCTGTCTGTAACCATTTGGAAAGATTTCATCTATTGTCCTGGTAGGGTAGAAGGTGATAGAAAATCTAGGTCATGGCCTTGCAATCTATGTAACTGATGCTGAAAAGCCCAAGAGGCACCACTGGCTCTGGTAGAGTATGCAGACCCTATTCTGCAAAGAACTGGCTTGTACAATGACTTGGTTAATCCATAAGATTATGGTGGAAAGCGATGCAGGACTTTCCCTGCAGGAAACTTCAGGAAGGACTAGGAGGTTATCAGACTATTCTAAAAGAAGCCCTAGTTGAGAGTTAAACCCCTACAACATAGGCACGTTCCATACAGAAGGGAAACCTCTTAGTGATATTTTTGAGCCGGAAAAAAAGATGTCAGGATAACATGGGTGAGATTATTCTTGTGAAACCAAAAATTTCCCTGCATGACACGGCTGCCAGCACCAAAACGTATCTGGCAAAGGAGATTGCCACAAGGAAGAACAACCTTGCACGCAAGGAGAACCAAAGGAATATCCCTAATAGGCTTGAAGGAAGGCCCTTAAAGTGTCACTAGAGAGAATCTTGGGGGAGCAATGTGAGCTACCCCCTACACAAAGGTCTTCATCAAGTAGAGGCCAGCGTTTGCTAATACAAAATAGGCAAGGCTGAAATTTTAGCTCTTGATGGAGCTCAAGGCCAAGCATTGGTCCAGTCTAGACTAGAGGAATTGAAAAAAAAATGGGATGAGAGGAAGGATTTCCCAAAGGGACCTTCCAAGTTTTGTACATCCTGATAAAGAATCTACACAAAAAAAACCCCTAGAAACTAAATTGTACAATTTTTAAAAAACATGTAAATAAAGGAGGACACATATCACTAAAGACATTAACATATACACAAAATTTGTGTGATATTTAAATAGTAGTTGTCTCATCGTCCCTGCTAAAATCGGATGATGGATTGCTTGCTGTGACTTTGACGCGTTTTGCGGTTCACTGCCCATTTCATCAGGAAAAGAACTACAGCCAAGCTCTATAATAGAAAATACATATTTTATCAATTTCAATGCTGCAGTTATTTGAAAGAGCTTACTCCTGATGGAATGGGTGCTCTACATACCTATAGCATATGTAAAAAAACAATATACAGAAGATAAACACACTGATATAACGACCAATTATTGACAACTCCTTCAACAGATGGGGTAGTTTATCTGGCTTCTATCCACTGTATTGCCAGTGCCAAGGTTCAAACAAAAATTACAATTTATAGTAATGGTAAGTATCTAAAACATAGATAAGAGCTATACTGGTAATATTCATATACAGTATCTCCCAAAATGAGTACACCCCTCACAATTTTGTAAATATTTTATATCTTTTCATGTGACAACACTGAAGAAATGAAATTGCTACAATGTAAAGTAGTGAGTGTACAGTTTGTATAACAGTGTTAATTTGCTGTCCCCTCAAAATAACTCAACACACAGCCATTAATGTCTAAACCACTGGCAACAAAAGTGAGTACACCCTAAAATGAAAATGTCCAAATTGGGCCCAATTAGCCATTTCCCTCCCCGGGGTCATGTGACTTGTTAGTGTTACAAGGTCTCAGTTGTGTTTAAATTTGGTGTTATTGTTCTCACTCTCTCATACTGGTCACTGGAGGCGCAACATGCCACCTCATGGCAAAGAACACGCTGAGGATCTGAAAAAAAGAATTGTTGCTGTACATAAAGATGCCCTAGGCTACAGGAAGATTGCTAAGACCCCAAAACTGACCGGCAGCATAATGGCCAAGACCATACAGTGGTTCAACAGGACAGGTTCCACTCGAAACAAGCCTTACCATGGTCGACCAAAGAAGTTGAGTGCACATGCTCAGCGTCCTATCCAGAGGTTTCTTTGGGAAATAGATGTATGACTGTCCGCATTGCTGCAGAGGTTGAAGGGGTGGGGGGTGGTGGCTCAGCTTGTCAGTGCTCAGACCATACGCCGCACACTGCATCAAATTGATCTGCATGGCTGTCATCCCAGGAGGAAGCCTCCTCTAAAGATGATGCACAGGAAAGCCAGCAAATGGC
Organism: Lithobates pipiens; assembly: GCF_037356315.1. Taxonomy (NCBI): domain Eukaryota; kingdom Metazoa; phylum Chordata; class Amphibia; order Anura; family Ranidae; genus Lithobates; species Lithobates pipiens. Next base: position 70,093,916 of record NW_027507789.1, read on the forward strand.
TTGCTGAAAACAAGCAGACTAAGGACATGGATTAGTGGAACCTTATTTGGTTCAGATGGTGTCAAGCGTGCGTGGCGGCAACTAGGTGAGGAGTACAAAGATAAGTGTGTCTTGCCTACAGTCAAGCATGGTGGTAGGAGTGTGAAGCTGAGGGTAAAGGTGATGGACTGGCCAAGCATGTCTCCAGACCTAAACTCTATTGAGCATCTGTGAGGCATCCTCAAATGGAAGGTGGAGGAGTGCAAGATCTCTAACATCCACCAGCTCCGTGATGTCATGGAGGCAAGGAAGAGAACTCCAGTGTAAACCTGTGAAGCTCTGGTGAACGCCATGCCCAAAAGGGTTGGAAAAATATTGGTGACCACACAAAATATTGACACTTTGGGCCCAACTTGGACATTTTCAATTAGGGGTGTATTCACTTTTGTTGCCAGAGGTTTAGACATTAATGGCTGTAGGGCTGAAATGATTAATCAATAATGCAAATTGTTGACAACGATTTGCATTATCGATTAGTTGGTCTGCTAACAGCATGCACCTTCCTCCCTGCCAGTCCCACCTCCGCTGAATCCTGTCAATCCTCTGTGTATAAGCCAGCACCGCTGGATTCTCATAGCGCCGCTCATGTGACCTGGCATGTCCACCTCTCTCCTCGCTGATGTCAGCAGGGTATTAGCCCTGTCCACTACCTTGAGGGAAGAGAAAGAGAGACGTGAGCGCCAAGCTGCGATATAAGGTAGCGACTTTAATACAGTGAGTGAACTTGGCAAAAAATTCATTTTGGTATTTCTGTGAGGAGGGGGGGGGGGTAGTGCCCCATCATTGGTGTTCCGGGGGGGGGGGGGAATAGTGCCCTATCATTGGTATTCCTGGGAGGAATAGTGCCCCATCTCTGGTTTCAGTTCAGAATACACAGACCTCTCCCTCTTACACTCCTGTCTTGAGCCGCCACCTCTCCTTCCCACACTCTGGTTTGGTTCCTCCAGCCTGCTTTGGTTTGGTCCCTTGGCCCAGCCCATTCCACCGCCCCCCCCCCCCCCCCTTTGGGTCTGGCCCCTGGTTTAAACAAACTCCCTTTCTAACCTCATTATGCCATTTTTTTGTTTATTTCAAATAATATTCATTTTTTTTTTATAATTCTTCTTTTCGATGAATCAAACCAATAATCGTCCAACTAATCGAGTTATGAAAATAATCGTTATTTGCAGCCCTAAACGGCTGTGTGAGTTATTTTGAGGGGACAACAAATTGACACTGTTATTCAAGTTGTACACTCGCTACTTTTACATCGTTGCAGAGTGTAACTTTTTTTGTATTGTCACAGAAAAAGATATAATAAAATACAGTAAAACCTTGGATTGCTAGCATAATTCATTCCAGAAACATGCTTGTAATCCAAAGCACTCCTATATCAAACCAATTTTTCCCATAAGAAATAATGGAAACTCAAATGATTTGTTCCACAAACATTTATTCATAAGTCCTTCAGTTTATAGTCCATATAAAAAAAATTATAGCAATGTGATAGATTGTGTAACCATAAAATGTCCACCCACAAATGGAAGCCTCCACAAGGGGATTGGAAGAAAAATCCAGCAGGAGCTACAGAGTATAAAAGAGAAGAGAAGTGCCTCTAAGTGTAGCAATATGGTTACATTTAATTAAGATAAAACGTTTAGAAATTCACATGGTTGATTAAAAAAGGCACAGCTAAGTATGCAGGCATCCAGGGTAAAGCTGTCCACATGGACCATCCTCCGCACCGCCGGCTTTCACCGCTGTCAGTCTGCAATTGTGACTGAGAAGAGCACAATTGATTACCTTGCTCTTCTGGGCCAATTTGGTGCCACAAGAATAACTGGAATGCCCCCCACCTTGATCCTGCATAGCAGTTGAGAAAAGATTTTTGTATAAGGAATAGGTAGATCAGGGAGAACTCAGAGTAATCGGAGGATCCTTGGGCCTTGCAACAAACTGGCCCCGGATACTATGTATGGCATTCCATACCTGCAATAAAGGTTAAGAGATCGTGCAAATCACTGAAAGAATGACTTTCCTGGTCCGCAGTTAGGTACTCAAAGGAACCCAGGCAGGAAAACTAGTAGAAGCCAGTAATCTCCGTCAATATAAAGGAAACCTCCATCACCTAAGGACGCTAGCTCAACATTGAGAATCAGCTCTTCTTTGTCAGTGGCCAATCACCTGAATGTATTGGCATATAACCCAGTAATCTAAAACCATGGCTGTGTTCTGTACTAAACCATTTAAAAATGCATTTTAAATAGTGAGGAAGGGTTTTTGTTTTTGTGTTTTGAAAACATTTTTATTGCCATTTTGTGCCTTTTCTGTTCCATTGACAACTGTAACCCACATTTTTTTTGTACATGTATTAAAGGGACAGGAAGAGAGGGAAGACTCTTCTCAGCAGGGTCATGGACAGAAAAAAGACGGACACATTTTTAGCTTCTATTAGGCTTCCAAATCCTAATTTTGTTTAAAAATGTGCGCCTACACATTCTTTATCAAGTCCCTGTGTTTTGCTTTTTAGTTAAGCCTCTGGTTAAATGTACATAACAGGTACAGTCATGGCCAAAAATATTGGCACCCCTGCATTTCTGTGAGATAATGCGCCACTTCGCACAGAAATTTGTTGCAGTTACAAATGTTTAGGCATTCTCATGTTTGGTTTGTTTTTTGTTTGTATTGGTATGACAGAAAGTGGAGAAATGAAAAGCCAAATCTGACACATTCCATGCAAAACTCCAAAAATGGATTGGAAACAATTGTTGTCCTCAATTTAATAGTTGGCAGTACACCCTTGGACAAAAAAAAAGTGAAATGAATGGCTTACTGTAATCAATGAATTTTACACCTCTCTACTGGAATTTTGGACCACACCTTTTTTGCCAATTGCTCCAGGTCTCTCCGATGAAAGGTTCCTTTTCCCAACTGCTGTTTTGATCTCTCCAACAGGTGCTCTATGGGATTTGGATCTGGACTTGTTGGCCAGCTCAATGCTCTCCAGTGCTTTGTCTTAAACCATTTCTGGGTGCTTTTTGAAGTGTGCTTTGGGTCATTATCCCACTGTAAGACCCATGACCTCTGATGGAGACCCAAATTTCTCACACTGGGCCCTACATTGCACCTCAGAATTCTTTGGTAGTCTTCAGATTTCATAATGCCATGCACATGGTCAAGCCAGTCAGTGCCTGAAGCAGCAAAGAAACCCCAAAACATCAGTGAACCTCCACCATGTTTGACTGTAGGGACTGTATTCTTACCTTTTTTTTAAATGTCTAATTTCTTTTTCTGAAAACAGTAGAATGATGGACTTTACCAAAAAGCTGTAATTTTGTTTCATCTGTCCACAGCACATTCTTCCAAAACGATTTTGGCTTCCTCAGGTAAGTTTTGGCAAACTCAAATCTGGCTATTTAATGTTTGTGTCAGCAGTGGGGTCCTCCTGTGTCTCCTACCATAGCGTCCCTTTTTATTCAGATGGTGATGTATAGTGCAAGCTGACACCGTGTGCCTAAAGGTCAGCTTAAATTTGTCTGGAAGTTGATTGAGGTTCTTTATCCAGCATTCGAACAAACCTTGCAAACTTTTATAATTTTTTCTCTTTTGTCCATGTCCAGGGAGATTAGCTATAGTGCCAGGGTTGTAAACTTCTTGACAATGTTGCGCACAGTTGACACAGGCACTTTAAGATCTCTGGAGATGGACTTGTAACCTTGAGATTGTCATCCTCAATTTTAGTTCTCAAATCCTCTTTGGTGAGCTTTCTCTTCTCCATGCTCCATGTGGCACACGGAGACACGCAACAGAAAGGTTGAGTCAATTTTTCACCTGGATGCCGGTGTGATTTCTATATTGTCAGCACCTGTTAATTGATTCAGGTGAGTTTAATTACAAATTACAGGAGCATCGCAAACTTGGAATGCAATTATTTCTTCCAATTTTTAGAAGGTACCAATCGTTTTGTCCAGTCCATTTTTGGAGTTTTGCGTGGAATGTGTCAGATTTGACTTTGTTTCTCCACTTTTTTTGTGTCATACCAATACAAACAAAAGAAATAAACATGAGAATGCCTAAACATTTGTAGTTGAAAAATTTTCTGTGCAAAAGTGATGCATTATCTGTCAGAAATGCAGGGGTGCCAATATTTTTGGCCATGACTGTATATTACCCCCATAAAGGTGCTCACACTTTTGGCTGTGACAGCGACTCATGCGCCAAGTTCAGTCCTAAACTGCACCACTTTTACATGGTGTCACATTGAATGCACCAAAATGTGAAAGTTGAGCTAATTAAGACCAAATCTCTTTTTGGCGCACAGAGAGAAAAGCTGGCTCAGAAAGTGTCTCTCCTACATTCAAAAAGTGGCGAAGCATGAATCAAATTCAAGTGCAAGTTCTAGACAGGTACATGAATTTGGCACTTCTACACTTTTAGAATGCGTGAGAGACCCTTTCACAAAATCTGTCTACACCAGTCTTTATGAATTCCAAGGAAAGCGCTGCAGTGCAAGCATTTTCAAATATATGCTGTAACTCCTGCTGCATTTTTGCAGTGCATTTCAATGTAGTGATGAATTCTTATATTACACACTGTTCAGTTTAACCACTTTCAGACCGGACCATTTTGCTGGCTTAAGACCAGACCACTCTTTGCGATTTGGCACTGTGTCGCTTTAACTGACAATTGCACGATCATGCGACGTGGCACCCAAACAAAATTGACGTCCTTTTTTCCCCACAAATGGAGCTTTCTTTTGGTGGTATTTGATCACCTCCGCGTTTTTTTTTTTTTTTTGCGCAATAAAGAAAATAGAGCGACAATTTTGAAAAAAAACACATTATTTTTTACTTTTTGTTATAATAAATGTCCTCCAAAAATATATATAAAAAAATGTTTTCCCTCAGTTTAGGCTGATACATATTCTTCTACGTATTTTTGGTAAAAAAAAATGCAATTTAGCGATTATTCATTGGTTTGCGCAAACGTTATAGCGTTTACAAAACCAATAGGGGATAGTTTTATGCCATTTTTTTACTAGTAATGGCGGCGATCAGCGATTTTTTTTTTTATTTTTTATTTTTTATTGTGACTGGCGGACACATCGGCCATTTTTGACACATTTTTGGGACCATTGTCATTTATACAGCAATCACTGCTATACAAATGCACTGATTCCTGTGTAAATGACACTGGCAGTGAAGGGGTTAACCAGGGGATGGGAGATGCTCTGGAAAAATCCCGAAGGCAAGCATGGGAGGTGGTAACAAGGGAGCTATGAGCAGGAGGTCCTGAGAGGAGCGTAGGGGATGATTTGGGCAATATCTGCAGATGAGGTTGGTGATGTAGCTGGGGGCGATGTTGTGGTTAGTATTTTTATACAGTTGGGTAGGGAAAGCCAGTGAAGGGATTGGCAGAGAGGAGCATCAGTCTAGCAGCAACATTCATATTAGACTGAAGGTGGGATAGCCTGTGTAAGAGTAGGCCATTAAGCAGAGAGTTGCAGTAGTCGAGGTGGGGAAAAAAAAACCAAAGAGTGAATAAGTTGCTTTGTGGTGTCGTTAGTCAGCAAGGGTCGAATTCTGGAAATTTTGCAGTTAGTTAAGGCAGCAAGATTTAACCAGTGATTGGATGTGGGGGCTGAAAGAGTAAGCCCCTGTACACACGGTTGGAGATTTCCACAACCAAATCCGTTGAATTCTGCCCGTCGGATTTTGTCCGTCGGATCTTGTCCGAAACTGTTGCATACACACGGTCGGACAAAGTTGGCGAAAAATCCGATCTTTCAGAACGTGATGACGTAATTTCATTACGATGGGACTACATTCAGGCTAGTAGCCAATAGCTTTGATGTAGGAATTTGATCTGAGCATGCGTGGCACTTGGTCCAATGAAAATGCTCTACACATGATCGGATTAGGTCCGTCCGGCCCAGTTGGTCGGGAAATATTTCCAACATGTTGGAAAATTGGGTCGGACGGAATCAGTCCGATGTATACCACACACAGTCGGATTATCTGACGACACGGTCCGATAAGACTCATTCCGACAGATTCTCCGACTGTGTGTACAAGGGCGAAGAGGAATTACACCCAGCACCCTGGCATGTGTGGAGGGACCAATGGTTGTGCTGTTGATCTTAATGGTAAAATCAGCAGTCATTTGAAAGATGCATCGCTTTTAAATCGTTTATGCTTAGTGGAATGATTGCTTTCAAATAATTTGGTGGTCGTTTTTTTTTTTTTTTTTTTTGTTTGTTTTTTTATTGCTTGCCAGACTTATCCACAACCTTCTTTCTTAGGTCTTTTAGACAGGTTTTAAATGAGAAAGGTCTCACCTGCCCAAAGAGATTCTAAACACTAAACACTGACACCTAATCTGGAACCTCAAATTCTAAATTCATAAATTTGATTGGTGGTAAATTTAGGAGTGCGCTTTTATTAATTTAGAGTATGAAAATGAATATGCCTTGTAGATATAATGAGCAATTTGTATATTATCGGTTTAAATGAAGATCTCATGTTTGCCTGACTAAATATGTTGAAAAAGTCAACAGTTTTCTTGGGGTGTACTTACTTTTTTCATGCGACTGTATAAATAAATGTGGGGTCTGTTGCTAGTATTGTGTGAGACTTGATTCGACCCTAGGAATTCAAAGGAGAAAATTGATTCAGCCAGAAAAAGATGGTATGGCCACATTGCACTGACTGTGAGAAGGGTTTAAATGGGCATAGTTTGAATAGAGTCTGATTAATCTTGCTGTATTCACAGCACACACATGCCTCAGTCCTTTGTACCCGCAAAATCTACTTTAAACAGGTTCAGACCAGAGCAATTTTTTACATTTCAGTTACGGGCTTATTGATACCTCAATACCTTTTTTTTATCACTAATTTTAAAAAAAAAAGCAAAGAAATACATGCTGTATATAGTTTTTTTTTTTTCCCAAGGCTTTCTCTTGTAAATATTATCTTGAGAAAATATTTTATATTCTATGCAACCTATAGACAAAAGATGTAAAATGGAAACTTTTTTTATTTTCAGTTTGACCAGTCTTTTCTTTTGGTGAAAAGTGTAATTTTGGTTATTTCTCCAGTATAGCACCGGCTCCTGAAGAGCACGCGCCAGTGGCGGCTGGTGAAGTTTTAAGATGGGGGGGCGCTAGACCACGCCCACCCTTTTGACCCATCCCACTTCTCATAAGCCCCACCCATTATAGAATCCACCAACTCCGTCCCCTGTAGTACATCATATACAAGGCTCTACATTATACACAGGGCTCTATACTTCATATACCAGGCTCTACATTATAGACAGGGCTCTGTACATCATATACCAGGCTCTAAATTATACACAGGGCTCTGTACATCATATACCAGGCTCTACATTATACACAGGGCTCTGTACATCATATACCAGGCTCTACATTATACACCAGGTTCTAATGACACATCAATATGTCTGACAGCCCAGCCACACTCCTCGTTCACCAGAGAAAAAAAAACAGGAAGCACAAAAAAGGTGCTCGGGAAACAGCAATAGGCAGAGGTCACCGCAGACAATGAAGTACAAGAAAGCCTAATAAAATAAAACAAATACAGTCATCACATTTAGTGACTGCAATAATGCAATATCTTACATGTTTGCCTTTGGTGGTGGGATCAGAGGGATGGTGATGATCAGAGAAAGAAGGATGGAGGTGGGGTGGGGAGTTGGATCAGTGGTGGGTGGGATGGGATCAGGGACAGAGGGATGGATCAGGGACAGAGAGATGGTGGGTGAGATAGATCAGGGACAGAGATATGGTTGGTGGGATGGACCAGGGACAGAGAGATGGTGGGTGGGATGGACCAGGGACAGAGAGATGGTAGGTGGGATGGATCAGGGACAGAAGGACGGTGGGATGGATCAGGGACAGAGAGATGGTGGGTGGGATGGACCAGGGACAGAGAGATGATAGGTGGGATGGATCAGGGACAGAAGGACGGTGGGATGGATCAGGGACAGAGAGATGGTGGGTGGGATGGATCAGGGACAGAGAGATGGTGGGTGGGATGGACCAGGGACAGAGAGATGATAGGTGGGATGGATCAGGGAGAGAAGGATGGTGGGATGGATCAGGGACAGAGAGATGGTGGGTGGGATGGATCAGGGAGAGAAGGACGGTGGGATGGATCAGGGACAGAGAGATGGTGGGTGGGATGGATCAGGGAGAGAAGGACGGTGGGATGGATCAGGGACAGAGAGATGGTGGGTGGGATGGATCAGGGAGAGATGGTGGGTGGGATGGATCAGGGACAGAGAGATGGTGGGTGGGATGGATCAGGGACAGAGATATGGTTGGTGGGATGGATCAGGGACAGAGAGATGGTGGGTGGGATGGACCAGGGACAGAAGGACGGTGGGATGGATCAGGGACAGAAGGACGGTGGGATGGATCAGGGACAGAGAGATGGTGGGAGGGATGGATCAGGGAGAGAAGGACGGTGGGATGGATCAGGGACAGAGAGATGGTGGGTGGGATGGATCAGGGAGAGAAGGACGGTGGGATGGATCAGGGACAGAGAGATGGTGGGTGGGATGGATCAGGGAGAGAAGGACGGTGGGATGGATCAGGGACAGAGAGATGGTGGGTGGGATGGATCAGGGAGAGAAGGACTGTGGGATGGATCAGGGACAGAGAGATGGTGGGTGGTATGGATCAGGGAGAGAAGGACGGTGGGATGGATCAGGGACAGAGAGATGGTGGGTGGGAGGAATCAGGGACAGAGATATGGTTGGTGGGATGGATCAGGGACAGAGAGATGGTGGGTGGGATGGACCAGGGACAGAGAGATGGTAGGTGGGATGGATCAGGGACAGAAGGATGGTGGGTGGGTGAGATGGATCAGGGATCAGGGACAGAGAGCTGGTGGGTGGGATGGATCAGGGACAGAGAGATGGTGGTTGGGATGAATCAGGGACAGAGGGATGGGTGGGTGGGGGGAGGCTTCATATGGGCTGTGTGTTTCACAAGAGCCTCCACTGACACTGCCAAACCGAGACACAGCAACACCAGTGGAGATAAACAGAAGCACTGACGATCAGCACTTGACAAAACACACAGCCCGTGTGAAGCCTCCCCCTCCATCCATCCTGTAGCTCTGCCCCCCTCCTGTGGATTTCCAGCAATGCATCTACGGTCTACCTTGTTTCATAGTGCACTGCAGTTCACTCCTCTGCTCCTCCGCTCGGCGCACTGATCTGACGAAGACCGGAAGTGACAGACTAGTCTGTCACTCAAGCCCATAGCAGGCGCCGGGCGGATGCAGATCGGCATTTTTAGTTGCGCCGCAAGGCGGGTTAAAACCCCGCAAATGAAGCGCCGCGTCTGCAATCTTGTGATTGCGTTGACGTGGCGCTTCGCATAGTGCACTGTGTCCAGCGCTGCACTGTGTCCGGCGCTCGTACACAGTGCACTTAAGGACTTTTTTTCATTTTTTTTTTTTTTAAAGGGCCATTTCAAAAAAAAAAATATATTTTTTTTCAATTTTTTTTTTTTGTGACTGCCTGGAGGGGGAGGGGGGGGGGGCGGCGCCCGGGCGCCCCCTATGGACGGGCCGCCACTGGCACGCGCTATGTGTTTTTGAAATTTAACAGTTGCACTTAAACTGCAGTTTGGTTTGGGCATAATTATTCCAAATTTTTACCTCCACATCAGTCTGCCTGGACTATAGGATGTTTGGCCTGGCCATAAGGGGCTGTCCTCCTGACCAGCCCCCAGAACGCCTATGGCCTGGGGTGCTGATCCACCCGACTTTACGTCTCAGGGCTGGCTAGCCCGAGGCAAGGAAACTAAGACAAGGATTCAGAGGTGGTCCGGTGCCATCTGAGGTTGTGGAGAGGCCCAGCAACTTCGTAGTTATCCAGGAGAGTACTCTTCAGAAGAGGGTCACGCGCAAGGCTGGCTGCTCAGCAAGAGCCTGGAATCTAAGCTGAAAAGTACACCAGGTGAATCCACACTCATAGGGTATCTCCGGACCGGCTGCAAGATACTGGTACCGTGTGAGAGTTCTTTAATTTCATCCTTCAGTTTCAACCAAGTCTGTGGCAGAGACTTTGCTTTATCTGAATCACCTGTCTGTTGCTAAATTCACAAAAAGGGGATTTATCCGATAGTTGTAATATCCAGTTGCGAATGGCTATTCCCTGGATTGCATAGAGAGAGACATTCAAGTGTCAGCAGTTCCAAGAGTACCTGAGCTTTCCTACCCATACCCTCTATTCCTTACTGAGAGACTGTGTTCTGTTAATGGAAGCCCATTAAAACCAGCCGCTTCTTCGGGAGTCAGTGCTACACCAGTGTATAAGGACATATAAAAAATGGGCTTCCATTACAAAGCATACCAAATTTTTTTTAATTTTTTTTTTAAGTTAATGAACCGACCTATACAAAATGAGATCAGGGGAGGAAAGGAGCTGATTATGGCTAATAGCTTTAACCAAGTGTTACTAAGGTTTTAAATCAGAACACAGTTTAGTTATGTATCTTAACTTGCAAGCCTGCTATAAGGACTCATTCACAAGGGTGTCATGCTCTACCGCCCCTCTATAAAGTGATCCTGCATGCCTTTTCTGTAATGCCACCTCCTGCATGCCTGTGTTTGATCTTAGTGGGATTTTTTTGTATCCCAAAATTCCATATTAAACTGTGGTGCAGCAACTGCCATAGCCATGCTTGGCACATGGCCCCATTGACTTTCAAATAAGATTGCTGCAGATTCCAGATAGTGCCATGTCACAATATTGGTGGACAGTCACAGGGGTGGTAAAGTCATCACCTGTTTTTACTGCCGCCTGTGAACTTAACCCTACATCATATGCAGATTACTCCTTGGTCTGCTATTAACCACTTAACCACCGCCGTATTGCCAATGTACGTCATCACAATGGCACCAGCAGGCACAAGCACGTACATGTACGTGCCTGCCTTCCAGCGGGTGAGGGGTCCGATCGGACCCCCTCCCGCTGGATACGGCGGTCCGGTTCGCTTCAGGAGCGATCCGAGATGAGGGGATGGCCGCTGGTTTCTGGCCACCCCCTCTCGATCGCTCCTGGCGAATGAGAAGCTTCCTCCCACTGTGTATTGTATACACAGGCAGGGAGGAAGTGATGTCATTCTCCTCGGGGCGGTCTTTTTGACCGGACTACGAGGAGAAGACAAAGTAAGTGTGCAACAACACTACACTGACATGTAGGCACACACAGGCACACAACCCCCCCCCCCCCCCCCGATCGCCCCCCGATTCCCCCCCCCCCAGTCACAGTGTCACTGATTGCAGTGATCATTTATTTACTGATCACTGCATTCAGTGTCAGTTGTAACAGTAAAAACTGTCAGGGCAGTTAGTGTTAGGTCCAGGGTAGCCCCCTACCACCCCCCAATAAAGGTTTAACCCCCTGATTGCCCCTAGAGTTAACCCTTTCACCCCCTTTTGCCAGTGTCACTAAGCGATCATTTTTCTGATCGCTGCATTAGTGTCGCTAGTGTCGCTAGGTAGCTAGTTATTTTTTTAGGTTCACCGCCAGGTTTTTATAGCGCTAGGTACCCCGCTATACTACCCAATAATGGTTTTAACCCCCTTATTGCCCCTAGTTAACCCTTTCACCCCCTTTTGCCAGTGTCACTAAGCAATCGTTTTTCTGATCGCTGCATTAGTGTCACTAGTGTCGTTGGGTAGCTAGTTATTTTTTTAGATTCACCGCCAGGTTTTTATAGCGTTAGGTACCCCCATATACTACCCAATAATGGTTTTAACCCCCTGATTGCCCCTAGTTAACCCTTTCACCAGCGATCACAGTATAAGGGTCACTGGTGACGCTGGTTAGCCAGTTAGTTATTTAGGTTCCCCGTCAGGTTTTTATATAGCGCCAGGGACCCCCCATATACTACCTAATAAAAATTTGAACCCCCTGATTGCCCCTAGTTAACCCTTTCACCAGTGATCACCGTATAAGTGTTACGGATGACTCTGGTTAGTTTGCTTTTTATAGCATCAGGGCACCCACCATTTATTACCCAATAAAGGTTTAACCCCCTGATCACCCGGCGGGTGAGATCAATTAGGTTTTAGGGTCAGGGTCTGCGTCGCCCCAGGCAGCGCTAGGTTAGTGCCAGTACCGCTAACACCCACATGCAAAGCATAAACCTCCCGTAGTGGTATAGAATCTGAACAGATCAATATCTGATCTGATCAGATCTATACTAGCATCCCCAGCAGTTTAGGGTTCCAAAAAAACGCATTGTTAGCGGGATCAGCCCAGATACCTGCTAGCACCTACGTTTTGCCCCTCTGCCCAGCCCACCCAAGTGCAGTATCGATCGATCACTGTCACTTACAAAACACTAAACACATAACTGCAGCGATCGCAGAGTCAGGCCTGATCCCTGTGATCGCTAACAGTTTTTTTGGTAGCATTTTATATTTAAATCCGGAAGGCAGTGCTTGGTTTTCGGGGTCCCGTACATGGCTAGGCTCCCAAAAAGTCCCCCACATGTGGTATCCCCGTACTCGGGAGAAGCAGCAGAATTTATTTTGGGGTGTAATTTGACTTATGCCCATAGCATGTGTGAGCAATATATCATTTAGTGACAACTTTGTGCAAAAAAAAAAAAAATGTAAAATTCCTGCAACTTGTGGCAAAATATAAAATATTTCATGGACTCAACATGCCTCTCAGTAAATAGAGGAGTGGAATCAAAAATTTGCACCCTTCGAAACCCTGAAGGCAGTGATTGGTTTTCGGGGTGCCGTACGCAGCTAGACTCCCAAAAAGTCCCACATATGTGGTATCCTCGTACTCGGGAGAAACAGCAGAATATATTTTGGGGTGCAATTCCACATATTACTATGGCATGTGTTAGCAATATATCATTTAGTGACAGCTTTTAGTAAACTTTTTTTTTTTTTGTGTGTCATTATTCAATCACTTGGGACAAAAAAAATGGGCTCAACATGCCTCTCCACAACTTCCTTGGGGTGTCTACTTTCCAAAATGGGGTCATTTGGGGGGGGGGGGGTTGTACTGCCCTACCATTTTAGCACCTCAAGAAATGAGATAGGCAGTCGTAAATTAAAAGCTGTGTAAATTCCAGAAAATGTACTCTAGTTTGTAGACGCTATAACTTTTGCGCAAACCAATAAATATACGCTTATTGACATTTTTTTTACTAAAGACATGTGGCTGAATAAATTTTGCCCTAAATGTTTGACTAAAATTGAGTTTATTCGATTTTTCTTATAACAAAAAGTGGAAAATATCATTTTTTCTCAAAATTTTCGGTCTTTTTCCATTTATATCGCAAAAAATAAAAATCGCAGAGGCAATCAAATACCATCAAAAGAAAGCTCTTTGTGGGAAGAAAAGGGCGCAAATTTCGTTTGGGTACAACATTGCATGACCGCGCAATTACCAGTTAAAGCAGTGCAGTGCGAAATTGTAAAAAGACCTCTGGTCCTTAGGCTGTTTATTGGTCCGGGGCTGAAGTGGTTAATGAACCAGAGACATTGCAATGAAATAATTTATATAATACATGGGAACTCTTCCTAAAGTGATATTAAACCCAAAAACAAACATAATATATTTCAGCTTATCTATTTTTAGATGTGGCTTATTTATTACCTCTTGTATAATCTTTTCAATTGTTGATCCAACCAGTAAGATCTGTTTATTTTCCAACTTCATTTAACAAACCAAGCTGTTCAGCAAAATTGGCAGTTAGAGGGTTGAGACAACCCATTTGCCACTGTCAGGGTGCTTACAATAGTTGGCTTTTATTCCTTTTATGTAAAACCTTTATACCAAAAGGGAAAAAAAAGTGTGTGTTGTGTGTTGTGTGTGTGTGGGGGGGGGGGGGGGGGGGATACCACCATCCGCCACCTACCCTGTTTGTATGGATGAATAACAATAGCCAGTGTATGGTCAGTTATGGTCAGCTTTAGACCAGAAGTGTGTCACAACATTTAAGAATCAGTAAACTGCATTATATTAAAACATTTTTTTTTGGGGGGGGGGGGGGTTTAATACCACTTTAATGCCCCATACACACGGTCAGAAACTCCGACTACAAAATCCGTCTGATTTTTTCAGACGGATTTTGGCCCAAACTTGTCTTGCATAAACATGGTCGCACAAAGTTGTCAGAAAAGCCGATCGCTCAGAACACGGTGACGTAGAACACCTACGACGGGACTATAAAGAGGGCCGTAGCCAATAGATTTTGTCTCGTAATATGTTCTGAACATGCGTGGCACTTTGTCCTTCGGAATTGTCTACACATGATCGGATGGGCAGCACAGTGGTGTAGTGGTTAGCACTCTCATCTAGCAGTAAAACGGGTCGCTGGTTCGAATCCCAACCATGACACTATCTGCCTGGAGTTTGCATGTTCTCCCTGTGCCTGTGTGGGTTTCCTCCCACACTCCAAAGACATGCAGGTAGGTTAATTGGCTTCTGTCCAAAATTGGCCCTAGTATATGAATGGGGACCTTGGATTGTGGGCTCCTTGAGGGTAGGGACCGATGTGAGTATGCAATGTACAGGGATCGGGACAATTGTAGACACTCAGGCTGAACTGGATGGACTGGTGTCTTTATTCAACCTCACTAACTATGCAACTATGTAATTGTACCACAGTTACTGCCCGTTCAATGTGCCTTCTATAGGGGCGATCATATAGTGTGGTTGTGAAGCCGCTTTACTGAGTCCCCACCGCTGCTTGCCACAACAAGTGGTGGAAAAGGAATGGTTTGGTAGCTCATAACATCTTTGCCTGTAGTTGGGCTGGAGAATTATTTTTTTCTTTTTTCCAATTGTTTAACTCAGTAAATCACAGGTGCCAACAGAAATACACGGTGTTGAATTGTTGCCCTATCACAGCAAAGGCCGCAATATAATTTCTACACTGATTGATATTAACAGTATATATCTGTGTAGAGGGCTGCATATTGATCGTGGTGGGCAGTATAAGAGTACAAAATGTTCAACACCATTCAGATTTCAGTCTTTGATTTATTGCCAAAAGGACACACTATAGGGAAGTGGCATATATATAAAGTTTGCCCTAAGTGGACTCTTATCCCTCCTGCAATTTGGCTGATAATGCCGCAATTAATGCCATTCAGTGTGTCTTCTGTAGAGGCGATCGTGTAGTATGGTTGTGGGACCACTTTACCAAGTTTTACCTTTGTGGCTGATTCAAGGGAAATTTCATTCCTTCCACCTTTCGATCAGACTTACAGAGAGAAGACTGGAAACAAACACTTTTAGAAAAGAGACGGCTGCTAATAACCTACTTCAGGCAGATAACCATTAAAAAATTTAATTAAAATGTGATATAAAATATACAATACATATATTATATATTTTACATCTCATTTTTAATTGTAGTTATTGTATAATTTTTTATAATTACTCCATTACAACCGGCCCCTTTGGGGATCTGGTTTCATGGCATAAATCTCGTCTAAAACAATCTGGACATTTATTTCATTTCTATCCACATTTTTTTCATTATTTTTTTTTTTTTCATTATTTTTCATATTCCATTTTTACTATTATTTTCATCCTTGGTTCTTATTTAAAAGTTATATTCTCTATTTGTATTGTGATTGCATGCTATCTATTTTTTGTATTTATTTATATTCAATTTTAGTTATAGCCATTTAGGTCTACACAGATTTGGTACCTGTCACTGATTGCAGGAATCTACCTTGCGACACAGGGGACTTAAAGTGGTTGTAAACCCTTACAAACCACTTTGACCTACAGGTAAGCCTAGATTAAGGCTTACCTGTAGGTCCAAGCAATATCTCCTAAACCTATATGGTTTAGGAGATATTTGCCCGAAAACGGGCACCGCTGTCTAAGGCGCATGCGCCGTAGACAGCGACGCGCAGGCGCACTGAGCGCGACATTCTCAGCGACGGAGCTGCCGCGCGTGTCGGCTCCCGTGCGCATGCGTGGGAGTGACGTCATCGCGGCTTCGCCGAATGACAGCGGCGGAGCTGCGATACCCCACCAACAAGATGGATGCGGCGGACTACAGGGGACAGCGGCGACTTCGCTGGCTCCTGTGTCAGGTAAGTGACACATAATGCATGCATAGTAGTCCATTATGCTTTGCCTTTGCAGGGAATGAAAGAGGAAGTAAACTCATCAGGGTTTACTTCCTCTTTAATGTAAGTTCCCAGCACGGGGTTCTTCTTTCAATAGCAGTGATAGCAGGTATGACCAATATGATATAATGTGGGATGCAGTGTTCCATGCATTTTTTCTATTTGTTTACGCAGTGGGTAATCGCTCATACTTACGCAGTTTTGAGTAATGAGAGTGGCGTTCCCTTTTTTGTTCCGCGTATGCAAGGTAGAACACTGCACCCAATATAAACGGAGAGGTGCACTAATATGGCCGCTCCAGATGACGTTGTGCTGATGAAACGTGTAGGACGTGGCCATAGGTCACACACTCTCCTCAACAAGCTGTAGCAGCCGGCGGCTGTTTTAATTCTTTGGCGATTTTAACATATTGTTAAATGTGAGTAAATTTCCTTTTTTAATAAACACCCTGTGGAAACTTTTTACACTATGGATATTCCTCTTTCATTGAAAACTTATATGAGGCATTCCCAGCTGATGAAAAACAAACCTCCCAGGGAAACACCAGGCAGTGACACAGGGGCTTACACTGTGAAGGCAAATCCACCCCTGCAGGGGCAGGGTATCCGGTGAGGGCGATATCATTACTTTGCACTGGAAACACGTACTGGGGAGCTCTTTAAAAGTGGTTATACATTTCCTGCACAAGTCACTTTCAACATTCTTTGGGACTTTTATTCGGATTATAAACTTTTTATTTAAGCACTATTGATACTAATCACATGTATACTGGTTGTTCAGACAGTTTCACATTTTTGTTATATGCACTTCTATGTAAGTTTTTGTTGTGTTATTTTTAAATTTGTATACATTTACATGCACATATATTGATCGAAAGTATAAACGCTTGTTTTTTTTTTTTCCTTTTTTCTTCTGCACCCCAGTCACCACCATCACATTTGACAATATTACATTAGTTTTAACCCCAACATCAGGGGATTTTACACTCTGAGATATTTAACTTTTAATTTAATTTTTAATTTAATTATTCAACTGATTTACTCCCAGATTTAGTAGGCATATTAAGATAGAAGGAGCACTATATTATTCAAAGTTTGTGATATCTCATGCCTTAAAGGTATAGCGCCAAGTCTACTTTTTCTTTTTTCACCAGTTTAATTCACCCTATTTGGGAAGAGATATATGGTAGAGGCAGCTCATACCCACTGTATTTTGGCCCAATCCATAGCGCAATCTCACCTTTCTTTTTCATTTGCTCCGTAGCTATGTCTATGATACAGAGCATGAATTTATTATACCCCAGACATGGTGGACTGTAGCCTAGCTATTTGGATATTGATTGCCATTCCCATGTGTTTTTCTATAGTTGGGTCCTTATATGTTGAATTTTAGGGACGGTGGGGGTTCTGTCCAAGAACCAGTAGATGCTTTTTAGACATCACTGACTGTATATCCAAACATGATTACTCTAATTACTCAAATTTAGGGTTATTACATAGTTACATAGTAGGTGAGGTTGAAAAAAGACCCAAGTCCATCAAGTCCAACCTCTGTGTGTGATTTATATGTCAGTATTACATTGTATATCTCTGTATGTTGCGGCCATTCAGGTGCTTATCTAATGGTTTCTTGAAACCATCAATGCCCCCTTTATCTAAGCTCTGGGGAGCACTTGCAAAATGCACAGTTTATTTGCCTTTAGTAAATCTACCCCCTCTGACTTTGGCATCTCCAAAAAAAATGATGCTTTACTTTGGAACTATTCATGTTGTACCTTGCATCAAGTGCTTCTGTCTCATACTTGCTTTAGAGCATGCGTTTTTGGTACGTCGAAACAGCATACAGAAGAACGGTTTTCCCGATAGGAATTGGTTCCATCAGAAAAATGTAAAACATGCCTACAAAATAGGGGATAGTTTTGTGGCTTTTTTATTATTAATTTTTTCTTACTAGTTTTTTGGGGCTGTGACATCATGGCAGACATGCCTGACAATTTTGACAATTTTTTGGGACCATTGGCAGTTATAATCATTGCTATAAAAATGCATTGATTACTGTAAAAATATCACTGGTAGGGAGGGGATTAACACTAGGGGCGATCAAGGGGTTAACTGTGTACCCTAGTGTGTGTTCTAACCAAAGGGGGAGGGGGACTGTGTAGGAGAGATGACAGATTGCTGTTCATGCTTTGTATGAACAGGCGGTTTGTCTCTACTCCCCTCAGAGAACCAGAAACTGTGTTTAAACGCACAGATTCCAGTTCTCCGTGTGCCCTGGGTGACTGCTGGAGCCTGGTGGGGATTGCGACCGTCGGGAACTCGCATCAAATCCGTGGGAGAGCCGGGGGGCGCGTGCACCCCTTGTGGCCACAATTGGAAGCAATGTAACATGACGCCGATTTGCGCAGCTGAGCCATGTTGCCGAAGTACAACTGCGGTGGCTGGGTTGGCAAGCGGTTAATTACCACCTTAATCAGCCACACAACCTGTGTAATTGATATGTGTTCAGTTTTAAAGGGATGAGGTGGCAACCCTAGTGGGGCCTAAAGTCTCATAAATATAAAGGCAGACGTTGAAAAGAACACTGCTTTTAAAACTTGGAATGGACATTAATTTGGGAGCATATTTATAAATCGGTGAATGTGACTTGCACCAAACAATCACTGATGGTGAGTCAATCACTGTCATTTAAAACACATGCACCTGGAAGATTTGCCTGCTGTGAATGTTTGGAATGCCACATTTGCTGCTTTTATATGTACCTCCTAATGTGTATTTTCAAATTTGAGAAACCACCTACTATACAGTGGTGTGAAAAAGTGTTTGCCCCCTTCCTCATTTCCTGTTCCTTTGCATGTTTGTCACACTTAAGTGTTTCGGAACATCAAACCAATTTAAACAATAGTCAAGGACAACACAAGTAAACACAAAATGCAATTTGTAAATGAAGGTGTTTATTATTAAAGGTGAAAAAAAATCCAAACCATCATGGCCCTGTGTGAAAAAGTGATTGCCCCCCTTGTTAAAACATACTATAACTGTGGTTGTCCACACCTGAGTTCAATTTCTCTAGCCACACCCAGGCCTGATTATTGCCACACCTGTTCACAATCAAGGCATCACTTAAATAGGAGCTGCTTGACGCAGTAAGGTCCACCAGAAGATCCTTAAAAGCTACACATTATGCCGAGACCCAAAGAAATTCAGGAACAATTGAGAAAGAAAGTAATTGAGATCTATCAGTCTGGAAAGGGTTATAAAGCCATTTCCAAAGCTTTGGGAATCCAGCGAACCACAGTGAGAGCCATTATCCACAAATGGTGAAGACATGGAACAGTGGTGAACCTTCCCAGGAGTGGCCGGCCGCCCAAAATTACCCCAAGAGCGCAGCGACGACTCATCTAAGAGGTCACAAAAGACCCCACAACAACGTCCAAGGAACTGCAGGCCTCACTTGCCTCAGTTAAGGTCAGCGTTCATGCCTCCACCATCAGGAAAAGACTGGGCAAAAATGGCCTGCATGGCAGAGTTCCAAGGAGAAAACCACTGCTGAGCAAAAAGAACATCAAAGCTCGTCTCAATTTCTCCACAACACATCTTGATGATCCCCAAGACTTTTGGGACAACATTCTGTGGACCGATGAGACAAAAGTGGAACTCTTTGGAAGGTGTGTGTCCAAGTATATCTGGAGTAGAAGAAACACTGCATTTCATAAAAAGAACATTATACCAACAGTAAAATATGGTGGTGGTAGTGTGATGGTCTGGGGCTGTTTTGCTGCTTCAGGACCTGGAAGACTTGCCGTGATAAAAGGAACTATGAATTCTGCTGTCTACCAAGAGATCCTGAAGGAGAATGTCCGACCATCTGTTCGTGTACTCAAGCTGAAACGAACTTGGGTTCTGCAGCAGGACAATGATCCTAAACACACCAGCAAGTCCACCACCGAATGGCTGAAGAAAAACAAAATGAAGACTTTGGAGTGGCCTAGCCAAAGTCCTGACCTGAATCCTATTAAGATGTTGTGGTATGACCTTAAAAAGGCCGTTCATGCTCAAACCCTCTAATGTAACTGAATTAGGACAATTCTGCAAAGATGAGTGGGCCAAAATTCCTCCAGGACGCTGTAAAAGCCTCATTGCACATTATCGCAAACGCTTGGTTGCAGTTGTTGCTGCTAAGGGTGGCCCAACCAGTTATTAGGTTTAGGGGGCAATCACTTTTTCACACAGGGCCATGATGGTTTGGATTTTTTTTCACCTTTAATAATAAACACCTTCATTTACAAATTGCATTTTGTGTTTATTTGTGTTGTCCTTGACTATTGTTTAAATTGGTTTGATGTTCCGAAACACTTAAGTGTGACAAACATGCAAAGGAACAGGAAATGAGGAAGGGGGCAAACACTTTTTCACACCACTGTATGTTTATGTGCTTCCATTCACATAGCCTGCCTAAAAAGATTTTTTTTTTTTTTTAATTACTCATTCTATTACTCATTCTAGTTTAAATTACTCATTCTAGTTTAAATTACTCTTTCTAGTCTAAAGTACTCATTCTAGTTGTTTCTTTGAATTAGGACTATACACAGGGCTGCAAGCTATTCTGAACAGTGGGCTGCAAGCTATTCTGAACAGTTTCAGAGGGACAAAATGGGGACGGTCAATTTCTCTTCATTAACAGCCTGACATATTTGCCCTTTAAGTCAGGCTGTTGAAATCTAGTTACAATTGATAATCTTTTTTTTTTTTTTTTTTTTTTCTTTTACATTTTCAATGCCATTTTGAATGGGTGGCATAAGGTAGTGCTCCATCGCTTTATATTTTTTCACTTTTTCTGCTAATAACAGTTGGTGTCTAGCAGCAACCTTAAATATTTAATCACACGTTTATTCATTATTAGTAGTGCAGAAGTACCTTCTATTCATTTGCCCCTATAGCAAGCTGCTTGCTGTGGGGGCACTTGGCAGGAGGGAGGGGTCAGAAACGCTGGGGAGGGACCCAAGAAGAGGAGTATCTGGGCTGCTCTGTGCAAAACCACTACACAGAACAGGCAAGTATGACATGATTAAAATACAAAGAATTACCGCTCCAAGGTAATGACTTCTCCCAAAACAGCTGTCTCCACAATCCCACAGGGTGCCGGCTCTGTTTGCAACAGGAACTGAAGTAGAAAGATGTAGCTGGATAGCAGCACTCCAACTTATTCAACTTTATTTCAAAAATGTAATTAAAATCATAACATCTATGTCACAGATCAGCTGTGGAGCTGATCTGTGTCTCACCTTTACTGCAGTGGGTCGGCTGGCATCTGTTGTCCACTGTCAGCTCTGTGCAATCTGCAGCTATGGGCGTCGACGTCCTTCACCTGTTGCCTGATATGTTTCCTTCCTGCTACTTCCTGTCCAGCCCCTCATGTGCTTCTCTATTTAAATCCCTTCCTAACTAGCTACCATTGCTTCTCGTGAACTGATCTTCTGTGACCCGGCTTGTTCTGATTACGTTGTCTGCAGCCCGCCCTGACCTTGGCTCACTATCTGGCTTTCCTTGCTTCATCCATCCTACCATCCTTGTCTACAGTGTCTTCTGGTACTTCTCTAGCGAGCAGGGTGAACCCGGGGGTCGTGACCTGGGGTCAGCACGCAGCTAAATCCAAACCTTCGTGAGAGGGTCCCTGGCGGAACACCGGCTGACTCTTAGATTCCACGCCCTGGGGGATCCCGTGTCACCTGCTCGCCTATGGGTTCGCTGTAAGTAGTACCGTGACAATCTAGGCTTGTATACTAACTGCACAGCCGCTGACATGTTTCACACTGAACACAGTGCTTAGTCAAAGCTATTTTAGCAATATTAATTACATTTTTGAAATAAAGTTGAATAATTTGGAGTGCGGCTATCCAGCTACATCTTTTCTACTTAAGTATGACATGATTGTTATTTAAAACAAAGAAACAAAACAAGACTTTAGTATCAATTTAATTTGAGTGATCTGGTCTAATCTCGGCCTCACACAGCTATGTCTTTCTACAAGCACAGAACACTGCTACATTGTGTGTGATTCCTTATTGTGGATTCATAAGATTCTCCCATGTCCAGAGTCTTAAAATCTTAGTCTAATGGTGTGTATACATGAGCGCAATGTCCGACAGAAAGTCTGATGGGAGCATTTCATTGTATATTCTAATCGTGTGTATGCCCCATCAAACTTTTTATGTAGAAAATTCAAATGGACCTAAAGAGAACATGCTCTAAATTTTTCTGACGAAACCGATTCCTATTGGGAAAACCGCTCATCTGTATGCTGTTCCGACGTACCAAAAACGTTGCATGCTCTGAAGCAAGTACGAGACGGAAGCTATTGGCTACTTGCTATTGAACTTCCTTTTTCTAGTACCGTTTGTATGTGGTGTACGTCACCGGGTTCTTCTCGGTCAGACTGTATGTATGCAAGACCGTTTCACCGGAATTCCGTCAGAAAAACCTTCAGAATTTATTCCGACGGGAAAACTGGTCGTGTGTACACACCATTAAAGTCTGAGTCTAAAGACAACTTTTTTTTTTTTTTTATTATAGTTTTGGATAGAGTGTATAGGGATTAGAACATTTAGAAGGTTTTTATTGTTGTCTGTGCCCTGTTTAGAAGATTCACCCTTTTTATTTGTAATGTTTACCATTATCATCAAAAGTAAAAAAAAAAAAAACATATTTTCAGTTGACCCCAGAGCAATAATAGAGGGGTGAATTTTCCAACAGGGAAACTAGTTCTGGTGATCCTGATGCCAACCAGAGATTCCCTCACTGTCAAAGGATTTCCTCTTGCATCCAGTTTTGCTATGGGACAGGAAATGACGGGAACCCCCTACCCCCCCCCCCCCCCCCCACATGGCAAACAAAAAAAAGCAAAAAGGGTTATAACCCTCCCTCTTACGCAATCTATTTTTTTTTTTTTTAAAGTGTTGCCTTTTTAGTTCTACTTTGAGCATTAGAGATGGAAGTCTGGCAAGGAGTTTTAGAGGTACATCAAGAGGGGAAGAGGGTCAGCATGGGCACACTTGGTAGAGCTAAGCGTAGACTTTTAAAGTCAGCTAAGCCCACACTGCCTTCTCTGACTAAATCCTTGATTGGGGAGGTGTCTCTTTCCCAGCTGCTGGAACTGAAAAAAAAAATGCATCAATTTACCTCCATACACAGCATCTCAATGTAAAATTGCTGATTCCACCTCTACTTGCCTGCCTTCATTATTATCTGCTCCCACCGTTGTTGGCCTGTCACCATTGCCATCTTCTGCTACCAATACCATCTCTTGCCCTGCTGCAGGCTTGTCACGTTTACCATCTTCTGGCAATGCTGCAAGCCTGCCAGCATTACCATCTTGTGCTGCCTCTACAGCTCTACTCCGTTTCTCTGGCACTTTAAGGGTGCCACAGATAATATTTCTGCTTTTGTGCCGCAGCTGTCAAATTTGGAATGTATTTTATGAGGTGTGATTTCTGTGTTGCATTTTCAGTGTTTGCAGTGTATTCGACCGCTTCGACAATGTTGGGGTGCCACTAATGTTTACTCATCTGCTCTTCAATTGTAAAATGTATGCTTGATGCAGGCTAAATCATGTTCTTTGCCTCACATTTTTCAGCCTATTCTAATTTTTCATTAATCCAGAATATTTGCTGCCAATCTTCTGAAACTGTAGTCTAAAATTTTTTTTTTTTTTTTTTTTCCTTTTTAAACCCTGCCAGGTTTCTCCCCAGGCTGATTTCAAAAAGTAGGTTCTGTACTACTTTTTGCAATTTCATGTTGCGATTTCCATTGACATCTGTGCAGAAACCTGCACAGATGTCTGTGAAATTACCGTTGAAATCACGCGAGTTCAGCTGAACTCACGTGGCTCCATTCCCACACTGGATGTGAACGAGGGCTTATAGTAATGTTTAATATCGTTATCTTTGACAGTAATAATTTTCTGGCTAGCTGATTGACTTTGATAAGACTTTCTAAGCTAAACAATCAGCTTCTTTCTGTTCTTCACTGACAATGATATCACTGACAATGATATCAAAAGTCACATCAAAGTAGTACAGGTATCTTTTCAAATATGGGAATGGGTGCCATTGAAATGAATGGGCTGTGATGACTTGTCATGCGACTTTGTGTGCCCAAAGTCACATGACAAGTTTCACTATTTGAAACATAGCCTTAGTATGGTTGCCTGTACTATGATCATTGTAGACTGTGAACTGAGACCCCAGAGCACTTTCAGCTACACTGACCATGCTGTGTCCAGCTACCTCCTCCATTGGTAGTCTTCACTGAAAGCCCAGCACAGCCATACTGTATATCCCCACCCCACCCCACCACACATTTCTTAATTTCTCATGAATTAGGATGTACAATGCATCCTTGTTGATAGAACACTGGGTGGAAACCTATGATCAGCTACTCCCATCCTATGTATGCCCAGTGTTGCTCCCTGGAAGTGATGCCACTAGCTTTCAGTAACCACACTCACTGGCTGCCTTTAAACTCAAAAGGAAGTAGAACTGAAGTCATGTGATGGCACTGGATCCTGCAAAATAAAGGTAGAAAAACTGTGTTTTTTTCATTTGTAGGCATAAGTCTGAATTTAGTTCACATTAATGATTGTGAGAATTTAAGTGTTAGGCCTCGTGTAAACTGATGCTGCTAAACGGACGTTTAGGAGCAGTTGGGCATTTTTTTTCCACTGCTTCTGAACTCTCCTCTGTTATCTTATCAGTACATGTACTGAGGGTCGTTTATTAGAGGCCTTTTTTGGAAAACAAAAAATGGGTTCAGAAGCTGAGTTTAGAGGCATTTCAAGCGCCAAACACTTCTAAACACGGTAACTCGCTTTTAGCCGTTTTCCGTTTACAGGCGTTTTTCATTTTTGGCTATTTGAAAAACAATTCTAAATGCAAAGCGCCAATAAATGTGGCATGTAAACGCGGCAAAATGGACGTTTTAAACATGGGTTGTTAAGTTACATCGTTCAGGAAAGGTTGTAAAAACGTCCCGTGTACATTAAGCCTTAGGATGGACTTCCACTTTAACTCTATTCCCAGGCTCTAGTTTATGCAACCTTGCTCCTGACTTAGTTACAGTTTTTGAATTCTTATAAAATATATACATAAAAAAATAGATAACTTCAAAAAAGTCCACAATTTAAATATATATATATAGCAGCGCTCAATATACAAAATCTTATTCAGATATTAGTTCATATGTGCTCTTGAAAGACTGGTGATAGAGTCCAATGAGTGAAGAGAAGAAAAAAGGATCAAAACCACTTTCCACCTGGCGCTTTTTTCCACCTTATGTGCTCTCCAAATACAAACCCCCCAAGGGGATGCACTCACCAGAAAATCAAGGATGTATGAGCCTCCAATAAACCAAACCACTGAGTTGTTTAGTCGTGGGAAATCAAAGAAATGGGAGCCTTCAAAACTTTAAATTCATTGGTCGCTTGATATCTCCATAATAGGATGGTCCAGTACTCATAAAGGAGACAAAATCATACTGACATAGTGTGATACTGTTTTAAAAACCTTTATTAAAACCCCCCATACAAAATCAGCGTACCAAATATATTCAATCAAATCGCATAGGATAAGTGTACTGTGCCTGAGTTACTCGTGGTGAGCCCCTTCGGTTACCGCGAACGACCGCTCTGTGCGTTCGGCTTACTTCCTGGTACCTTGGTTGGTTCACGAATGAGTACTGGAACGCACACGAAACTTCCGGTGTGTGTTACGCCCTGACGCGTTTCGTCATTTCCGACTTCGTCTCGAGGGAGTAACACACCACACCAGAAGATAGTAAATATACACGACGGGATCCAATGAAAGCAGGTGTTCCCTGTGAGTGACAAGGGTCAAAACCCGCCCAGACTAACCTATTGTGATCTGGATTTCTCGTCACTCTGCAGTTGCCATAAAACGCAGTGATTGCGTTTTATGGCAACTGCAGAGTGACGAGAAATCCAGATCACAATAGGTTAGTCTGGGCGGGTTTTGACCCTTGTCACTCACAGGGAACACCTGCTTTCATTGGATCCCGTCGTGTATATTTACTATCTTCTGGTGTGGTGTGTTACTCCCTCGAGACGAAGTCGGAAATGACGAAACGCGTCAGGGCGTAACACACACCGGAAGTTTCGTGTGCGTTCCAGTACTCATTCGTGAACCAACCAAGGTACCAGGAAGTAAGCCGAACGCACAGAGCGGTCGTTCGCGGTAACCGAAGGGGCTCACCACGAGTAACTCAGGCACAGTACACTTATCCTATGCGATTTGATTGAATATATTTGGTACGCTGATTTTGTATGGGGGGTTTTAATAAAGGTTTTTAAAACAGTATCACACTATGTCAGTATGATTTTGTCTCCTTTATGAGTACTGGACCATCCTATTATGGAGATATCAAGCGACCAATGAATTTAAAGTTTTGAAGGCTCCCATTTCTTTGATTTCCCACGACTAAACAACTCAGTGGTTTGGTTTATTGGAGGCTCATACATCCTTGATTTTCTGGTGAGTGCATCCCCTTGGGGGGTTTGTATTTGGAGAGCACATAAGGTGGAAAAAAGCGCCAGGTGGAAAGTGGTTTTGATCCTTTTTTCTTCTCTTCACTCATTGGACTCTATCACCAGTCTTTCAAGAGCACATATGAACTAATATCTGAATAAGATTTTGTATATTGAGCGCTGCTATATATATATATATTTAAATTGTGGACTTTTTTGAAGTTTTATCTATTTTTTTATGTATATATTTTATATGAAGTGCAATTTTTAACAAGCAGCAGCTATTATTTTTATTGTTCTATTATTTATTTGATTGAATCATTTAGTAATCATAAGGAGTAGTCTAAAGATTGCTATATTGTTCTTTTAAAATTAAATCCTCAAGCGCTGAGCAGTGTGCGATTTGTAGGTAGGTGACGATAAATTTCCAGCACGCTGGCCTGAAATATTCCGAGTTTTTGAATTCTGTTGATGACTCGATCTGCCCCAATAATTGCTGTCTGCCCCAACCTTTTGTTATGTCTCTAATCATGATCTCCTGTCTGCTGCATTGCCCTGACATCTCAAATGTCATAACCATATGAATTTCTGCTCCTGCTTCATTATTTCGTCATGTTTATATAGAACAGTTATTAACTTAAAAGCAGTTATTGGGGGACAAGGAGGTCTCATGAGATATCTAGCCTTGGGGAGAATACAATTGTAAATCTGGGCCAGGGGATAAGGGGGGTATTATAGTACTATTGTCTTGTTCTCTCTCGTGTGGTAGAATAAGCATGTCAATATTTGCTCATATTATAAACTATATGTATCTGCAAAGGGATGTGCTTTTTCTGTTTTGCTTAATGACTATCATCCATAAAGCCCATTCTTTGTAAGGCTTTCTGATTAAAAATATATGCATGCCTCTTTTGTCCGTGTATTTTGAGTTTTTTTTTCCCTGATGTCATTTCATAGAAAAAAAAAAAAATCAAATACCGTTTATTGCCAAATATTCTGCATGATGAGACATATTCTGACAGGTAGAAAGATGGCTTTTTAGTATAAGTTCAAAGCATAAGAGGAATATTCTCCCTTGAGGTCTTGGTTGCTGAGTACCAGGAGTAACCAGGAAAGGTCAGATGTTTGCCTAAGCGAGCTGCTTGTAACCTGGTTACTGCATGCGTGTAATTCTAGAATCTTTGCAAACATTGCCTATTGGAGAAGGGAAGTCAGAGACTGCTGTGCTTTTATACACGGAGTGGAATTTTAGTATCTGGAAATGTATTAATCCTTGAACAAATACATATGCAAATTAATTGCATAAGAAATTGGTCTGTATTTATCAAATTGCATGGAAAAATAAATATTACCTTGCCCCATCCTGTGCCAGAAAACAGAATGTAGAATTTAGGGCTGAAACAACTAATCGATTATGAAATTAATCGATTACTATTTTCATAATTGATTAATCGGCCAGTAACAAAATGGGGTTAAAGTTAATGGGTCTGATATTTACCAGATTGACCCTTTAATAGTACATCTCTCCTCTAATAGTATATGCAGTATATCTCTCCTCTAATAGTATATGCAGTATATCTCTCCTCTAATAGTATATGCAGTATATCTCTCCTCTAATAGTATATGCAGTATATCTCTCCTCTAATAGTATATGCAGTATATCTCTCCTCTAATAGTATATGCAGTATACCTTTTCTCTAATAGTATATACACTATATCTCTCCTCTAATAGTATATACAGTAAATCTCTCCTCTAATAGTATATACAGTAAATCTCTCCTCTAATGGTATATACAGTACATCTCTCCTCTAATGGTATATACAGTACATCTCTCCTCTAATGGTATATACAGTACATCTCTCCTCTAATAGTATATGCAGTATATCTCTCCTCTAATGGTATATACAGTACATCTCTCCTCTAATGGTATATACAGTACATCTCTCCTCTAATGGTATATACAGTACATCTCTCCTCTAATGGTATATACAGTACATCTCTCCTCTAATGGTATATACAGTACATCTCTCCTCTAATGGTATATACAGTACATCTCTCCTCTAATGGTATATACAGTACATCTCCTCTCTAATGGTATATACAGTATATCTCTTCTAATGGTATATACAGTATATTTCTCCTCTAATAGTATATACAGTAAATCTCTCCTCTAATAGTATATACAGTAAATCTCTCCTCTAATAGTATATACAGTAAATCTCTCCTCTAATGGTATATACAGTACATCTCTCCTCTAATGGTATATACAGTACATCTCTCCTCTAATAGTATATACAGTACATCTCTCCTCTAATGGTATATACAGTACATCTCTCCTCTAATAGTATATGCAGTATATCTCTCCTCTAATGGTATATACAGTACATCTCTCCTCTAATGGTATATACAGTACATCTCTCCTCTAATGGTATATACAATACATCTCTCCTCTAATGGTATATACAGTACATCTCTCCTCTAATGGTATATACAGTACATCTCTCCTCTAATGGTATATACAGTACATCTCCTCTCTAATGGTATATACAGTATATAGCCTATAATAGTATATACAGTATATCTCTTCTAATGGTATATACAGTATATTTCTCCTCTAAGACCCCTTTCACACTGGGGCGTTTTTCAGGCGCTTTAGCGTTAAAAAAAAAAAAAGCTCCTGTAAAGAGCTTGAAAGAACCCTCCTCTGCAGTCCCAATGTGAAAGCCCAAGTGCTTTAAGAGCCATTTCACA
Source organism: Lithobates pipiens (assembly GCF_037356315.1). Classification (NCBI taxonomy): domain Eukaryota; kingdom Metazoa; phylum Chordata; class Amphibia; order Anura; family Ranidae; genus Lithobates; species Lithobates pipiens. The sequence continues at coordinate 70,123,379 of NW_027507789.1, forward strand.
ATGTCAGCACCCGAAAAACGCTTGTAAAGTGCCGCTTAAACTAGCAGCGCTTTACCAGCGTTTTTCGAGCGTTATTGGGGCGATTTTAGCCCCTGCTAGTGGCCAAATAAAGGGTTAAAAGCGCCCACAAAATGCTGCTGCCAATAGCGCTTTTCAGGCATTTTACAGGCGCTTCCCATTGATTTAAATATGAAGGGGCGCTTTAGGAGCGTTGTATTCCAAAAGTGCTGCAAAGAAGCTGCTTGCAGGACTTTTTTTGACGCCCTGCCAGGGCAGCCCCTTAGTGTGAAAGCACTCGGGCTTTTACATTGGGATTGCAGTTGCGGCTTCTTTCAGGCCCTTTTTTTAAAGCTAAAGTGCCTGAAAAACGCCCCAGTGTGAAAGGGATCTGTGTGAAAGCACTCAGGCTTTTACATTGGGATTGCAGTTGCAGCTTCTTTCAAGTGCTTGACGGGCTTTTTTTTTTTTTTTTTTTTTTTTTTAACACTAAAGCACCCAAAAAATGCCCCAGTGTGAAAGGGGTCTAATAGTATATGCAGTATATATCCCCTCTAATATATACAGCATATCTCTTCTATCTGTTATTCTCAGAGTGGATAAGATATTTTGCTCCAAAACCATATAGTTGGTTATTAATATTTACGACTGTATATAGAGATATTTAAGCCTTTTTTTTAAACTTTACATATTAACTAAATTATACACCACACTTCTTTTTAAGGTTATTAACCAATTAATCGATCAATCGAAACAATAATCAGTCAACTAATCGATTATGAAAATAATCGTTGCAGTCCTAGTAGAATTACGGCTTTTATTGAGTTGATTGTCATAAGACAATATGGATTGGTCTTTAGATACTTCAGTGAATTGTTTGTATTACCTCTCCTGTCAATATTCTATTATAGCTTCACAACTTTTCTTAGCATTAGGAACATCAAACCTGTACTAATCGTGCAATCACAAATGTCTTTGTGCAGGGATCCTCTAACTGTTTCAACAAATTGTCCTGGTAATATCTGTAGCACCCAGGCAGCAGCTTTTTAACCACTTAAGGACTTTTGAGATGTGGTGTTTTCGATTTCGTTCATTGACGGACATGGCACCTTGATTGTGACCTTTTATATCACTACCTTTAGGAGAGGACTAGGCAGAACACAACAAAAAACAAGCACAGTACTGCCCAGGGGGCAGTCCTACTGGCTATAACCCCTCACTCTGCTCCCAGCAGCTCAGATTTTTTTCTGCCTAGTCTAGGAGAAGGACCTGGCTATTTTGCTATTTTTGCTTCCTGTGACCTACAATCAACAGCTGGGCTGGGTGACAGGCTGAATAATATAGATCCTGGTAGTCTCCCCAGCCTGGCCATAGAGCGCATGCAGACTTTAGCTACTCGCTGGGTCGGCCATGCCAGGCCCCAGTGTGGTCCAGGGCCGACCGGTGAGCTATATACTGTGGGGCACACATATGACTGGTCTACTACTGTCTGAGTCAGTGTGCCGTGGCCAACCGCCCCCCCCCCCCCCTACTGCTCGGGTGATGGGTCTGTCTGTGGAGTGTGTCCAGCAGTCCCTGCAGGATGGAGCAGCTGGGCATTCCCTGGGAGGTTGATTAGGGGGTCTCTTTTTCTCTCTCTCTCTCTCTCTCTCTCTCTCTCTCTCTCTCTCTCTCTCTTCTCCCTGCCTCTTTGCCTCCTCCCCATTCTAAGGGGCGCATTGTGGTTGGGCATAGGGGGTTCGGAGCACGTTCCTGGCCCGGGGGTCCTTTGGGTGGTGTCTGGGTCCTGTCAGGGGGCTGTGCTGTGCATTCGCTCTGCTAGTTTATCCCTTTTAACTTCAGTGGTTCCGAACATTTATCACTGTTTTTAACTTCGTTTTGGTCCGCTCGTTTATCCCAGAGGGGAGAGCGGATAGCAGCACAGCGCAGCACCTGGGTCAGGGAAGTGAGTCCTACTGGGAGTCCCTCAGTCTGTGGCAGCTAGGATTTTTTGTCTCTTGCCTTAGGTCCCAAGTGACAGGTGAGAGTGGGTCAGCATAATGTCAGAGGCTGGCGCTTCTTCCCCAGACACCCCTGTGATGGCAACCGGTTCCCCTGCACCTGCGGTGCCAATAGACACTCTGTCGGCAGTCCTGGAATACTTTTGTGTCCAGGGTGGATGCGGCGTATACGGGCACAAGGTGGGTAAAAAAACGCCCCCTCCTCCCGTCTTCTGGGGAAAGCTCTGATTCAGACTCAGGTCCCGCTGTGGCAGGCAGCCCCTGTTCTGACGCTTCAGAGGTTGCAGGCCAGGACCCTTCGGACAGTGAGGATGAAGCACTTGTAGGAGCACTTATCACATCAGTGCGGGATACCTTAAAGATAGAGAATACAGCAGGGGGAGTCTGCAGAGGCGGCGGTCCCTTTTGGGTCCCACAAGCCGATCCGCACCACTAGAGTGTTTCCCTGCCAACCTTGTTTTTATAAGTTTACTTACAAGGAGTGGGAAAGCCTGCAGGGCTTTTTCAGTCCTGAGACAAATGGCGGTGTGTTCCCCTTTGAGGAGAGTTTCCTGAAAAAATGGACATCTTTCGTTCGTTGAACCCCCCCCCCCCCCCCCTGATATCTAGGTTAAATAAGGTGACCACGATTCAGGTGGAAGGGTCCCCCTCTTTCAAGGACCCTGCCGACAGAAGAGCCGAGGCGTTTGCCTGGTCCATGTTTACGGTGGTAGGGTCAGCGCTTTGGCTGGTGTTTGCCACGGTTCTGGTGTCACAAACGCTTACTGAGTGGGCTAAGTTGTTGCACCGCGAGTTGGGGAAGGAACAGGATTCCCCAGTCTCTGTGGAACTGGCAGGCCAGTTGGTGCAAGGCCTTATGTATGTCTGTGATGCGGCCCTGGATACGGCCCCTTTGCCTTCTAGAGCCTCAGTGTCAGCAGTAGAGCTGTGTCACCTGATTTGGCTCAAGTGTTGGGCTGCGGACCAGGCATCTAAGAAAGCGCAGGCGAATTTGCCCTTCCAAGATGAGAGGCTGTTTGGCGGGGCGCTGGATGACATTATTAAGAATGTTACTGGGGGGGAAGAGTACTTTGTTCCCACAGTCCAGAAAGGGTAAAGAGCCATGGCGTAGGCAGGGGCCCTCTTTTTCCGCTCAGAAGTGGCTTTTTTGTCTGCCCGGGTCAGCAGGTAAGCGTTCACAGTTCGACAAGGTGCCCGCTGAGGGACAAAAGCATCCCTGGTCTCGTAAGCCGAACAAACCTGCAAACAAATCGGCTTCTGCATGAAGGTTCGCCACCGCCTGACTCTCAGTTGGGAGGTTATCTTCGGGAGTTTGCAGTCCAGTGGACCTCTCTTCTTTCCGATCAGTGGGTCAGCTGGTTTTGTCAGGCTACAGAATTTTTTCCCTACAACATGCATCTCCTTCCGGCTCATCGGGAGGCCCTGTTTGGGGCAGTACAGGACTTACTACTGCGTGGGGTGTTTGTGCCTGTATCAACGTCGTATTTGATCACCTCCTGTGAGTTTTATTTTTTGCGCTATAAACAAAAATAGCGACAATTTTGCTATAATAAATATCCCCCAAAAATATATAAAAAAAATTTTTTAGGCCGATACGTATTCTTCTACGTATTTTTGGTAAAAAAAAAAAATCGCAATAAGCGTTTGGTTTGCGCAAAAGTTATAGCGTCTACAAAATAGGGGATAGTTTTATGGCATTTTTATTAATAATATTTTTTTTTTAACTAGTAATGTCGGCGATTTTTTATCATGACTGCGACATTATGGTGGACACGTCAGACAATTTTAGCAGTTTTGGGACCATTCACATTTATATAGTGATCAGTGTGATTAAAATCGATTACTGTGTAAATGTGACTGGCAGTGAAGGGGTTAATGCTAGGTGGTGCTGTAGGGGTTAAGTGTGTCCTAGGGATGTGTTCTAACTGTAGGGGGGATGGGCTAGCTGTGACACATCACTGATCATAGCTCCTGATCCAGGGAGCTATGATCAGTGACACTGTCACTAGGCAGAACGGGAAGATGCTTGTTTACATTAGCATCTCCCCATTCTTCCTCTCAGTGAGAGGATCACGGGTATCCCTGCGAACATAGAGTCTGTTGGACCTGCGATCCTACTCACGGAGCTCCCGGCCTGCTCGCATGCGTGGGCACGGAGGCAAATTCAAAGGGACGTACAGGTGCACCCATTTGCCCAGCCGTGAGATTCTGCTGACGTACATCGACCTGCTCCGGTCTGGAACCGGTTAACTGACCCGACTTTGGCATGCGACTTGTGCTCTGAGGATGTTGAAAGGGAACTCCACGCCAAATAAAAAAAAAAATGGCACGGGTTTCCCCTCCAAGAGCATACCAGGCCCTTTGGTCTGGTATGGATTTTCAGGAGAACCCACACGCTAAAAAAGGCATATCAGACCCTTATGCGAGCACACAGCCCGGCAGGTCAGGAAAGAGGGTGGAGACGAGCGAGCGCCCCCCCCCCACTCCTGAACCGTGCCAGGCCGCATGCCTGAACGAGCATGCGCCCCCCTTATCCCAATGTTGATGAGGACACAGGCCTCTTCCCGACAACTCTGGCCGTTGGTTGTCGGTCTGCGGGCAGGGGGCTTATCAGAATTTGGACAAGGGGGCCCCCAGGTCCCGACCCCTCATCCTATCTGAATATGGGGTACATTGTACCCCTACACATTCACGTAAAAAAAAAAAATGTCAAAAACAAAACACATTGCACATATTTTTAAAGTCATTTATTGAGGCAGCTCCGTCGTCTCTTCCGACTTCTTCTCCCCTCTCCGGCTCTTCTGCCTCCTCCGCTGACGTCTTCTGTCTCTGTTGGGCCTTCTCCGCTAATGTCTTCTAGCCTTCTGCGGTTCTTCTAACTCTGTCCGCTGTCTTCTGCCTCTGCTGGCTCTTCTCCGCTATCTTCTCACTCTTTTGCTGGGCTTTCTCCGCTGTCCTCTCCCTCTGTTTTTCTTCCGATGTTGACCCAATGCTCTATCCAGCTCTGATGCTGGGTGCGTGGTATGCCACTACGTATATTGGCATGGGGCGGGGTCACCAGATGATGTCACCTGGAGGCCCCACCCCTTACAACGTCACCACCCGGGGCATGATGGGGCGGCGATGTCATAAGGAGCGGGCCTCCGGTGACCCAGCCCCATGCCAATAATATGTAGTGGCACGTCACTACAGAGGGAGAAGAACTGGAGAGGGCTAGAAGACCTCAGCGAAGAGTGGAGATGAACAAGCAGAGGCAGAAGACATCAGCGGAGAACGCAGAAGAGCCAGAGAGGGGAGAAGAAGTCGGAAGAAATGACGGAGCTGCCTTAATAAATTACCCCATACTCACTCACATAGGGTGGAGGCCTGGGATATGGGGGGCCCCCTTGTTAAGCCTCCCACCCCCAGACCCCGACAACCAATGGCTAGGGCTGTCGCGAAGGGACCCTTGTCCTCATCAACACGGAGACAAGGGGCTTTGGGGTGGGGGCGCACCAAAGCACCCACCCCCCCATGTTAAGGGTATGCAGCCTGATACGGTTCAGGAGGGGTGGCACTCGCTTGTCCCCACACTCTTTCCTGACCTGCCAGGGCGTGTGCCCGGATAAGGGTCTGGTATGGATTTTTTGGGGGGGGGCAATGCCATTTTTTTGGCGTGGGGGTTCCCCTGAAAATCCATACCAGACCGAAGAGCCTGGTATGGTCTTGGAAGGGGAACCCATGCCATTTTTCATTTTTTTTTGTTAACTTTGTGCATGGAGTTCCCCTTTAAAGATTCATACCAGACAATGCCTATTGTCAGGGATCAATGTCAGATCCCTGTTCATTGAAGTCGGACGCATGTCGGACTTCAAGTTGCAGGGCAAAGTCGGATCTAAAGTGGTACGACTGACATGTCGTACCAATGTGAACCCGGCCTTAATCTGGCAGTTGCCTCTTACAACAAAAGCCATGGTCTACAAAGAGCATGCAAAACATCAGAGAGATCTCATTGTTAGAAGTATCAGCGAGAAGGGTACAATTTATTTTTATTTTTATATATCATGGAACACAGTGAAGGCTTTTATCAACAAGTGGTGATTAATCTAAGGGGTAACTCTGAAATGAGTGGAAGCTCTTCTGATTTTATCATGTGCAAGCTAAAATGTTTTTTTTTTATTTTCCTTGCATGTCCCCCTCCGATCTACAGTGATTTTACTTCCAAGTGCACATTCAGTGCTGAGTGGATTTTCCTTTAGTAAATAAGCCCCATCTCATCAATTGACACACAAAGTGTGGCTCAGCCCCACCCCCCACTCCCCTGGTCTCCTTCTTACAGACTGATTGACAGCAGCGGGACCCATTAGGAGCCTCAATGTCCAGTAAGGATAGAGAGAGGGCCACTGCTCTCGGGCACAGCACTGGATCGAGATTGGGCTCAGGTAGAGCGGCAGGATTAATCATCAAGAATCGATCTTGACTAAAGTGTTTCCTGATTCTTTCTATACAAAGAATTCTCTCTTGTCTTCTGAAGCCACAGCAGTCAAAAGAAAGGAAGGAAAAAAGGGCAGTCTGCCAAGAATCAAAATGTTCTTTATCAGTTTAACTTTTAATTCTAGACATTGTAAAAATTTGTCAATGGACTAGACTTGTATAAGTGAAAAAAGTTTAACCACTTAAACACAAAAGCTTTTTCTGACATTTGTTGGTTTCAAGTAAAAATTTTTTTTTTTGCTAGAAAATTACTTAGAACCCCCCAAACATTATATATATATATATATATATATATATATATATATAATAATTTTTTTTTTTTTAGTAGACACCCTAGAGAATATAATGGTGGGTGTTGTAATATTTTATGTCGCACTGTATTTGCGCAGTGGTCTTTCAAATGCAACTTTTTTGGAAAAAATTACTTTAATTTAAAAATAAAACTAATCGGTAAAGATAGCCCCCTTTTTTTTTTTTTTTTGTATAATGTGAAAGATTTTACGTCACGAGAATCGTGATCTTTTTATTCTAAGCAAAAGAAATTGTGATTTTCATTTTGGCCAGAATCGTGCAGCTCTAGGCTCCGGTAACTATAAGGGGGGGGGGGGGGGGGGGGGCTAGTTGGATGATCGATTGCATTAAGGTAAAACACCTTCTACCTTTTGAAACACTTTGAAGTAGATGTAGAAATTTCCGACAAGTACTGGTTGTGTATCATCTTGTCAACCATATCCCCCGCTCTTTATATGTCTAGGTTGTGGTTACATAAAAAAAAAAACATCCAAGATCATCTAGAAACAAAGTTCCGCTACTCAAAAGTGAGCCGGCAAGGCTGTAAGCCAAGTAATGTGATCCATAGGGTTGCGTGCACGCCCTGTCACTGCTTCGGAAACCAGGTTTAACCATGTCCCATTTTGCCCATTGTCATATGACGTCCGCAGATGGGATCTCCCATTCTGGGTGGGCGGCATATGATGTCATCGACTTGCTGTTGGTATACGGGGCCCGCACGTCGAGGAGCCGATGCGTGTGCTGGACGGCTGCGATGTCCGCCAGACACCCGCGATCACTCTTGACCAGCAGGAACGTGAATGTGTGTGTAAACACACACACATCCACATCCTGTCAGGGGGGAGGAGACAGATTTGTGTTCCTAGTATATAGGAACATCAATCTGTCTCCTCCCCTAGTCAGTCCCATCTCCCCACAGTTAGAATCACTCCCTAGGTAACACATTTAACCCCTTGATCGCCCCCTAGTGTTAACACCTTCCCTGCCAGTGAAATTTATAATCAGTGCATATTTATAGCACTGATCGCTGTATTAATTTCAGTGGTCCCAAAATATTGTCAAAAGTGTCAGATCTGTTTGCCGCAATATCAGTCATGATAAAAATCACAGATCACCATCATTTACTAGTCAAAAAAATAATAAAAATGCCATAAATCAATAACCTATTTTGTAGGTGCTTTTTATTGCGATTTTTTTTTTATTTTTTTTTTTATTTTATTTTTTATCTTACCAAAAATATGTAGAAGAATGTATATATCGGCCTAAACTGAGAAACTTTTTTTTTTTTTAATTGGGATATTTATTTTTGCAAAAAAATAAAAAATATTGTGTTTTTCTCAAACTTGTCACTCTTTTTTAGGTGATCAAATACCACCAAAAAAAAGCTCTATTTGTGGGATGGGAATTAATTTGAGCACAGTGTTGCTTGACCGCACAATTGTCATTCAAAATGTTACAGCTCTGAAAGCTGAAAATTGGCCTGGGCAGGAAGGGGAGAAAATGCCCTGTACTGAAGTGGTCAAACAAGAAAATCGAATGGTTGCACACCCACACTATGTAACTTGGCTTTATTCTTAGATTGTAAGCTCTAACGAGCAGGCGCTATATAAATCCTGTACAATAATCATAATATTCAAAAATCATAAAAGCAACAAGATAGGTAGGGAAGGAACACATTGAAGCGCTTCGCACAATGGACGTGCTTTGTCAAAACCACATGTGATGTTATTACTACACACACTAATATGTACACATGGTAATGCAGCTGTGTGTTCAAGCATCATGCCAAAAATCGGTTGAAACAAAATAAATAAAACAAGCTGAACATAAATCCAAACAAGCAATCTAAACAAACAAAAACACTAAGAACAGAAGACCTAAGCTATAGCAAGATGCTCCAGTGCTGGAGCATATACACGTAGTGGTGACTACACTAATAATGAGATTAAACGGGTTTTAATGTGCAAATTTAGAAATTCTAAACAACCCCCCCCCCCCCCCCCCAAAACGAAATAAATAAATAAATCATAGTAGTGGGTCAAGTCCCACTCAATGTTTTTAAACCCATGGAAATCCTAGTTTGAAGGGTAAAAAATCGGAAAAATTACCCATATTGACACAGGATCGAAAAACTGTCCCCACCTCTCCTGAGAGCTGTTACCTTCTCTATGCCCTGCATCTGCAACAAAGTGGTATCTCCACTTTCCAACCTAAGTGTCTACAATTGTCCCTATCCCTATATATTACACACTCACATCAGTCCCTACCCTCAAGGAGCCCACAATCCAAGGTCCCATTCATATACTAGGGCCAATGTTTGGACAGAAGCCAATTAACCTACCTGCAAGTCTTTGGAGCGTGGGAGGAAACCGGAGTACCCGGAGGAAACTCACGCAGGGACAGGGAGAGCATGCAAACTCCAGGCAGGTAGTGTCGTGGTTGGGATTTGAACCAGCGACCCTTTTTACTGCTAGGTGAGTGCTCACCACTGCACCACTCACAATGGGCTTTTGTTGAAATGTATAGCGACATTAGTGCCATTTTTTTTCTTTTTCATTATTGTAAATATGGTCATGTAATCGGTCTCTAAGTCTCCTAGTCGTGCGACTCGCATATTGGATCACACACGCCGTACATGTAGTTAAACAGATCACGTTTCAAGTGTTACAATTTATAAATTTTATTTATAAGCTACATCAAAATACTGCAGCTGCTGACTTTTCAAATAAGGACGCCTACCTCTCCAGGGCACCCATGCTGTCCTCACCCGACCCATCCCTTGGCTCCAGGTGGAGGTGCCGGCATCTTAAGTAAGGGAATCAGCAAGTGGAGCCTTGCGGCTTCACAGCCTGTTTCCCTGCTGCACATGTGCGAGTCACGCTGCGTGTTCTGATTGGTCCCTGCTGTCTTCTGGGACCTGTGTGTCTCCCAGAACACAGAGGAGGAAAATGAGGGGCCAGACATGGCGTCTATTGCCGCGAATACTGCGGCAATCTTTCGCCGGAAGTGGGAGCAAATACCTGGATTAGACAGGTATCTGCTCCCCCTGAAAGGTGCCAAATCTGACACCGGAGGGGGAGAGGGACCGGATCAGCAGAAGTTCCATTTCTGGGTGGAACTCTGCTTTAAATTCTCTATTGTTAGCCATGGAGCGAAATTGGTCACCTTTTTAATAATGCAGGGACAACGAGGACAATTGCTTGCCCCCCACTTAAAATTGCACACAAAATCGAACCAAGTTCTGCCGCGGGGGGCCAGAGCTAAAATCACTGGGAGATAAAGCATTACTTAAGGAGGTTGCCCATCAAGTTTTAAAGCCTTTAGATAAAATTTTAATACATTCGTCCTCATAGAGGATAGAAATCTGACGCTCCATTATGTTCCTGATCAGCTTAAATTCCAGGCTATTCAAGGTGGAAAATACTGGAATATTGACGGGAGCCTCCCTAAAAATTTTTTTATCCTGCAGTAATGTATCTCTTTGAGTCGTTTCCGCAATGTTAATAGCCCTGCGAAGTGTACCCATGCTATAGCCTTGCAAAGGAAATCTCTCTCTCTCATCTCCCTCCTTTTCTTTATGGAAATAGTCACCCACTGGTATTACCACAAGTCACATGACTCAGGAGCCCAGAATCAGCACGAAGGAGAGTAATGCCAGAGAGAGATTTCCTATAGACAATAATAAAAGATAGCGCAAACACACCTAGCGCAAATTCATAGAATGCAATTGCAAGCTAAACACTCCAAGGCCAACACACAATACTCAGTAAAAAAAAATTAATCAATTAAAACAGTGCAGCGCAAAGTTAGCTAGTAATAAATAATGTAGCTAAAACTCCATAGCTACAGGGTAATTTGTCAATAGAAATTTCAGCCACTGTGACGATGTGCATCCAATTAAGCATGCAAGTGTCAAAATGAATGTAACACCTCCACCAAGGACATTATCAGCAGCTCACCTCATTTATATGACCCCTGAGATCAGGATGGTCAATAATCGCTTTCCCCACTAGGGGGATAAAATTCATCTGGTGGTTAGTCAATGGCAAAGACACGGATTCCTCTGCAGTGTATATAAAAATAAGCAGAACTAGCGCTCTTTGCTAAATACTGTATATATTTTTAAAAAGGTAAGGAATTTACAAGTCAAGCACTTGTAAATGGTGCATATATCAAGCGCACCGCAAAAGTACATCAAACAAGAAACCAGAGAGATGGCAGCAGGTGATGTCATGCGTGGCTCCTCCCCCATACGCAGTATGTCCTGGGCAAGAATTCATCAGCAGGAACCGAGCCACGTATTCAACCCGCATTTAGATAAACAATCCCTGGCACTATGGCAACCAACACCACCCTTGTGTTTCCAAAGATGCAAACGGCACCACCTCTAGCTAAAAGGGATAAAGGGATACTCTAGCCCCAGGTCAAGCAGCCCAAATCATCTTAAACTATACTGCAGCCACCTTTATAGCTTGCCGCTAAACAGATTGGAAAAATAATACTCCATAGTTACAGAACTAAGCAGCCACATATATATTAAAAAAAGTCTCCCTATCACTGAACAAGCAAAAACACTTAAAGCCATGTTAAAGGGGTACTCTGCCACAATATATGTTGCTTAAATGGAATATTTGGCATGTTTCATATTTTTTATGATTACTATTTAATCACACCACGGCCATCCTTTTACAGATCATCTTAACATATATGTAATATTAAAACCAAAAATTACAAAAAATCATCTATCAGATATAAAACTATTCCAATCTAATTAGACATTTAAGCCAGCAGGGATCAGGACCTTGGTCTGGTAGATCCAAAAAGACTCCTTGCGGCTCAACTGACGAATAAAATTCCCACCCCTCCGATGTCTCCTAACTTTTGATACCCCAAAACAAAAGGCCTCTGGGGTCTTTATTATGACAAATCTTAAAGCAGAGTTCCATCAAAAAGTGGAAGGTCTGCTTTAAGGACCCCTCACCCCCTTACATGCTAAATTTGGAACGTCTTCTTTTTTTTTTTTTTTATTTGGGGGGGGGGGGGGGTGGGTACATAGTTTTGACAGGAACCCAGCTCCCATTTCTGCTTGGGCTGCCTAGGCGACCCGAGTTGAAGTTCTCCTTGCCCTCTCCCTCCCTGCAATCTTCTGGGACACATCAGAGGTCCCAGAAGATTGCCCGGCCATTAAGGAGGCGCAGCACAACTCGTGCATGCACAGTGTGCACCTGTCTATGAAGCCAGCCACGAGCTGTCATAGCTGGGTACCCACATTTGCGAGGCTGCCGTCGGGTGGAGGCGAGGGAGAGAACTGAGGGTTTGAGCGGCTGCATCGTTGGATCGTGGGACAGGTTAGTGTGTGTTTTTTAAAAGTCAACAGCTACATTTTTTGTAGCTGGTGACTTTTAATAAACACAAAATCGACTGGAACTCCACTTTAAAGTTCTTGGATACACTAAGCAGGCACTTGGCAAGCCCATCAGGATTATGAAATGTTAGGTTTACATATTCTTTAATAGGTAGCCTACAACTCTCAACCATGTAAATCTTAAAGCAGAGTTCCACCCAAAAGTACTTCCTACATTTTTTTTGGGAAGGGGGGGGGGGCAGGTACCTAGTTTTGGCAGGTATCCAGCTCCCCCTTCTGCTAGGGCCACCTAGGAGGCCCTCCCTCTCTGCAATCTTCTAGGACACCGCACAGGCCCCTGAAGATTGCACAGCCATTCAGGACATGCAGGATGACTGGAACATGTGCAGTGCGCACCCGGCTGTGAAGCCGCAAGCTTTCAAATCTGGGTGCCCACAGTAGTAATGCTGGCACCGTGGACAGGCGGAGGGAGAGAGGCGAGGCTTTGGGCGTCTGCATCGCTGGACTGTGGAACAAGGGAGTGTGTATTTATTAAAAGTCAGCAGCTAAATTTTTGTCGCTGCTGAATTTTAATAAACACAGAACTGAGTGAAACTCTGCTTTAAAACCTACCTACTTTGGTCTGTAACTATGATTAATATGATGTGTTAAACCAGTTCTCAAAAAGGATATCGGAGAACTGGAGAAAGTGCAGAGAAGGGCAACCAAACGGATAAGAGGCATGGAGGAACTCGGCTATGAGGAAAGATTAGAGGAACGGAAATTATTCTCTTTTTTTGAGAAGAGGAGATTAAGGGGGGATATGATCATCATGTACACATACATAAGAGGTCCATATAGTGAACTTGGTGTTGAGTTATTCACTTTAATGCAGGGTGGATTTGATTTAAATAAATCAAGTCAATTTAAATCGGGATTTAAATCACTGTTAAAAAGTCTTGAATTAAATCAACGCGATTTAAATCATATATTTTGAAATGCAAACTGTCACCTCTGTCCCGAAGCTGCTCCTCCTCTGACCCACTGTTGTCTCGCTGACAGTCCCATTCACTTTAGTGGGATGGCTAGTAATGCGGCAGTGACACAAGGTGAGGGATGTGGCAGCAACAGGTGAGTGGATGCCCACTAACAGGTGCTACCATGGATCTGAAATGACAGGTGCTCTTTAAATGTAAGCACTTATTCTTGCTGGAAGTTAGAATTTTTATTATTTGCAAACAAATTGAAGGTCTCCTATTTAGAATAATAAGCTGTCAGGTTAGTAAAACCGCGATATTAGAACCGATTAAATTGCAGTGTACATAGGTTTGCAAAGCAATAGGATAAATGAATATTCCTGAACTTTGTTTTATCTCATGGTTACTGTGGCATTGTGTGAATGCATCAATGCAGTGCATGTTATATCAGCTTGCAGCGCTTGGATTTATTTAATACGTTTACCAAAAATGTAAATATTGCAAAATATACAGCTTTATTCAACATAATTATGCTCCATTTCATTACGAATAAACTATTAATGTATCTTAAATGGAAAACTATCTTTAGATAGATTTTTACTCCAAAAGCAAAATAAATTTGATAAAAGTCAATAAATCTAGATTTAAATTTACATCAGAGGACAAGGGGGCATTGTTTACATTTAGAGGAAAAGAGATTTCATCTCCAGTTACAGAAAGGCTTCTTCACAGTAAGAGCTGTGAAAATATGGAATAGACTCCCTCCAGAGTTTGTTCTGGACAGCTCAGTAGATTGCTTTAAAAAAGGCCTGGATTCTCTCAAAGTGTACATAGTATAAATGGGTACTATCATTTATAGGTAAAGTTGATCCACGGAATATCCAATTGCCTCTCGAGGGATCAGGAAGGATTTTTTCCCCCTTCTGTAAGCAAATTAGATCATGCTTTGCTGGGGTTTTTTGCCTTCCTCTGAGTCAACTTTGAGTATAGGATTGTGTATATGGGATTTTTCAGATTTTTTATTTTTTTTTTTGCTTGAACTAGATGGACTCTTGTACCTTTTTTCAACCTGACTAAGTAACTATGTGTTAAATTGGTGAAGATTTGAAGAAAGCATTAGGAACTGTCATAAAAATTCAGTAACAAAAAGCAATGAAATGTGTTCCATAACATTTGCATTTTCAACGTTGAAGGCATTTAAAAAAAGGCAAAGTAGACTTTTTGCTCAACCAAACATTCTTTTGTTCATATTTTGGTACATTTCTAAGAAATAGCACTTTCGTTCTGGGATGTAAAGTTTGGATCCACACTTTCAGGTGAAAACAACTGGAGATAAGCAGTTTCTTTGCTTATATACTATTGGTTTGATGTAAGGTTGTCATGCCTGCTAGGAAACAAGAAGTCTAATTCATCTGTCTGTCTCTCGCATCTTCAGTGCCAGTGACCTTATAATGTTCAATGTACTGTCACTAATTGCCGTCAGAACAATTTCCTTAGGCTGACTCTGTGGGACCGAGCTCTTATTCCTAATTCAGTTGAGTCTTTGCACTCTGACAGACCAGCTATTTTATCTTGGGGTTCTTTCAGTCTTTGTTCTATGTCCCCTTTCTCAATCTGCCTGTTTATAGTTCTTAAAGCAATTTCAGTCCTTTTCTACTTGGAGACAAATCCATATCCTGCAGGGAGATATAATGCTTTTAGCACGTATAATGCTGCGTTCTTCGTTTTAAGGTCATTGTCCAATTCAGACCTTAATCTACCTTGGCAGCATAACAGGATAAGCCCCTTATCCTATCGCTATGTCTCCTGCATCCCAGTTCCAGGTTTCTGATTTAAGATGCACAGCGATATGCCATTCTCAGGATTTAATCTTCCTGTTAATAATTTAATTGTGTTTCAGTGGTAGCGCCTAGTCAGGTGACACCTTAAGAATCAGTTGAGGCCATCACCAAACCGTTCCATGTACTGTATACTATCAAATGCCAGTTTGTTGACTGAAATTCAACACTGCCATGAAAGTAGCATGTGCAAAATGCAAGGGTGGCATTGAAACCCCAGGATTATACTATAAAAGTTATAGTAGTGACATGATGGGGTGTCTGGATTCTACGCTGGTAGCTTCTCCATAACACAGGACCTTCACTGTTTCCTTTGTAACTGATCAAATCAGAGATTGAAGCCCCACACCTTAAGTTAACTGTCCAGATATACATTTATTATAGAATCCGATAAGATATGTCTTGTCTTCCCTTAAGGTGCATAAGGATATAGTAAATAGACGTGTGGGTTATGTGGAGCTGCTTTCAAGAGGTGGACAATGGCAAGCTGAAAAATAATTCAATGCCTGTCCGCTAATACTCCACTCTTAAAGTGATGGTTTAAAAAAAAATAACACAAAATGTTTTACTTACCACCTCTGTGCAATTGGTTTTGCACATAGCAGCCCAGATCCTCTTCTTTGGTCCCTCTTTGCTTCTAGCCCCTCCCTCCTATCATGTGCCCCCACAGTCAGCAGCTTCCTATGGGGGCACCTGAGCCAAGTCACAGCTCCTTGTGTCCATTCAAATGCGGAGCCCTGCCCTGGCCCCACTCCCTCTATTCCCTGATTGGCTGACTGATTTTGTTTGACAGCCGTGTGCGCCAATGACGCCGCTGCTACGTCTCATGGAAAAAATATTGAGAACAAATCCCCCCCCCCCCCAGTTACCTTCTATAGACACCAGAGTTTAAGAAAAAATTACTTTATTGAAACAATGTTGCAAAAATAACATTAGACATTACCACCAGTGCAAAAGATAAAAGACAACTATGTCATTGTAGGTACGTTGCGCTGCTAGCAGCAAATCACAAACATGCATATCATTCATTCACACCACCAGGACATGGGAAGAAAGAAAGGTAAAAACTTCAATGGATGTAAACTCTCTGGAGCACAAATTGCACAGTAGGAATTGCAGAAAGGTGTGGTCACTAAAAAAACAGCGTGCACAAAGGCCAGTCACTGACTATTCCCCCCCCCCCCCCCCCCCCCCCAGAAACAGGAAGTGTCAAGCAATGAAATCCTCCCCAGGGACATAAAACACAGCAGTCAGCTGTCTCCTGAACCAGGGAAGAGCACTTTCACACGACCGATCCATTCAGGTCCGCCTGTCAGTTTTTTAGGCGGACCTGAACGGATGCTCCATAGACTTTTATGGAGCGTCGGATGTCAGCGGTGACATGTCCGCTGACATCCGACCCGCTCCATTCCGAAAAAGTGTGACGGAGTTAAAACCTACTATTCCATCCGTCTGCGGATCAGGAGACGACGGACTCTGCGGTCCTTCCTCATCCGATCTCCCATAGGGGAGAGCGGCGCTCTGACAGGTCCGTCCCTGCACTGTGTGCAGAGACGGACCTGTCATCTTCCTGCAAGCGGATGTCCACGGGGCGGATCATCACTGATCTGTCCCGTGTGAAATGGCCCGAATACACGGGCAGATCAGGTGTCAGATGTCACTTCGTGCACTCAGTATAGACAGGAAAAACATCATAGTGACCATCACTACCAAAATTGTGAAAGGTAGGATCTTTACTCACTGTCTAAGAGATGACACCATTACCTCCACTGTATCTGTGTCAGTCCCGTTTTAATGCAGTTATTCCAGCCACATAGGCAATTCGTTGTTTCCCAGCTGGTATGGATTTCCAACGGCTATAAAGTTAGCATTAGTGTATGCATGAGCAGCTCTCCGACCACGATGATATCACCCTGATGTGTTTCGTCCACCAATGAGCGTGCACTTCGGAGCAAGGAGGGGCTAGTAACCGGTGTCTTTAAATACCCAGTTTTTGTCTGTGGTACTTGTATATGACCACCAGATGTCCTCAGCACACACTCCTCAAATGAACACTCATCACATATATAGCACATAGACAGAGTATCTCCTGAATCCTGTCAGTGATTACCAGTGCATCAGAAATCACCCAAATGTTCTGTAGGCAGAGGGTGTATGAACAGGGAAAAAGGACTGGGAGACTGTTGGCGTATTTGGCCCACATGGACGATAAGCCCGCAGTCGTGGTGTCGCTGACTGACCCAGATGGGCGTAGTATAACAGACCCAGGACAGGTGGTGGCTCAATTTAGACAATTTTATGACAACCTATGCAGGTCTCAGAGCCCATACACACACAGGGAGATTCGTTCGTACTTATCTTCCATACAGTTCCCCTAGCTCAGTGATGGCGAACCTTTTTGAGCCCGAGTGCCCAAACTGCAACACAAAACCAACGTATACTTTTCAAAGTGCCAACATATACAGAACTTGATGAGCGTGTGCTTTGATGTCTGGGGGTGAACATGGGACACATCAGAAACCATTGTGCATTCACTATGTAGTCATAGTGTTTTGTACAAGAAGATCTAAAACTAGAACACATTTTGACAAAAGTTAAATTTTTTGGAAGTTGTGCTAGAATTGTGCAACCAAATTCCAGGATCACTATTCTACTAACTATATATTAATATTCAATACAGTCAAGTTGCATGGCAGGTGCACTTTAAATGACTAGTTGTTCAGTAGAAGCACCGGCTGGATGATAAAGAAATCCTGTTACAGGGGTGACATGCAACCAGCAACTCTCCAGCTGCAGCAGAACTTCCAGTCCCCCCATGCCCTGCTGGCACACATTATGCACTGTTTGGTTGCCAAGGTATGTTGAGATCTGTAGTTCTACTCCAGCTGAAGACATACTGGTTGCTCTGCATTGCTGTAGCAGAAGACTACTTCAAAAATCTCTCATTCCTGACTATGTTCACAGTCCTATATGTCCAGGAAACATCCTTCAGAACGGAAACACTCAAGGACAACTGTAGTAGTAATGCTTTAGCAATGCAGTTCACTCCACAATGCTGTGCAGTTCATTGCATGTCAAATGCAAACTCCCAGCAGCTCTACACTTCTTCCCTGTATAATGTCAGTGATTCTGGACTGTCTGTCATGTGACTTGTGTCATGAAATACAGGGGAATGGCAGGGACAAAAACGATATGTATTTACATCTCACTGTACTGCAGTGGTCTTTGCTAAATCTAGCAGGCTTTCCCAGCCAGATAAACCTGAATAGCCAACACAAAGTATCATCAAAGCTCATATCCTACAGAAAATGCTTCCAACAGCTTTGATAGAGAGTAACACAGACAGCATATACACAACATTATTCTGATCATACCCTTCCTTATTTTGTGGCAATCTTGGGAACAAGAAGAAAAAAAAAGAAAGGTCCCCAAGAAATAGATTCTATTAGAAGAGGCACAGAAACAGTGTACACAGCTAAAGACATTTATTCCCCACACAGCATGTACACTTACTTTTAACAACGATTGCCACATCACTCCAATAATAAACCCATCAGCCGACTCAGTTCCCGGGCTCAAGAACGGCCTGTGATTGGGCATCTTCCCCACCACATGTTCTGCCTGCCATCCAACCCAGAGCGACTCTTCATCCAGTCCACGCCCATCCTAGACACAGCCCCCCATTGGCTCAATCCCCACCACATGTTCCACCTGCCATCCAACCCAGAGCAACCCTTCATCTCATCCACGCCCATCCTAGACACATCACCCCTGCCCCAGAGACTTGTGGGAAATTTAGTTCTATGGGGAGGGGAGCTGTGCATGAAATACACCTCCATACAGGATTCTCTCACGTGCCCACAGAGAGGGCTTGGCGTGCCAGCTGTGGCACGCGTGCCATAGGTTCGCCATCACTGCCCTAGCTGAACCGAGAGCAAGTTGAGCTTTTGTATGCACCTATTACAGAACATGACATCACAGAAGCAATCGCACAGCTAGCTAAATCTAAAGCTCCGGGGATGAACAGCCTACCTCTGGAATTTTATGTAACGTACTCGGATATCTTGGTTTCCGAGCTGAAAGCCTATATACCAGTCCATTTTTGATCAGAACTCGCTTCCCGAATCTATGCAGCAAGCCCAAATCATAGTTCTTCCCAAACCTGGAAAAGACCCGCACTTCCCTGAGTCCTACAGGCCTATATCACTCCTGCAGGTAGATATCAAAATATTAGCTAAAATCCTGGCCTCGAGGTTAAACACTGCTATCTTAACGAATTCATACGGACCATTGCTTTATGACGGGGAAAAACACAGCTATGAATATTAGGGGCGATTTATATATGAATATTCAAGCCTGACACAACAACACAGGAACAAGGGTGGTGGTGGCGTTCGACACCGCTAAGGCCTTTGATTCCGTAGAATGGCCATATTTGTGGGAATGTTTTCACAATTACGGTTTTGGGTCACGCTTCATTAAATAGGTACAGCTCCTATATCGGACACCCAGGGCAAGAATCTTTGTGAATGGATGGCTCTCGGATCAGTTTCCATGAGAGGGGTACCCGACAAGGGTGTCCCCTCTCTCCTTTACTATATGCGCTGGCAGCTGAACCGCTGGCCATTGCCATCAGAGCACACCCTAATATTCAGGGTCTACACCGAGGCCCTACAGTCGATAAAATGGGAATTTATGCCGATGACACAATATTGTACCTTGCAGAACAGGGACCATCACGCCAAGCTGCGTTAAACAATTTTAACACATGGGGGGATACTCGGGTCTGCGTATAAATTGGCACAAGTCCCAGATTCTTCCTATAGATGTGTTCCCTCCTCCCTTCACGTCCCCTCCATTACCATTTGCTAGGGTATCCAAGATTAAATACTTGGGTGTGGAGGTGACTAGGGATCTGGTGGACTATACTCCTCTAAATGTATCTCCCTTGTTTAATTTACTGAAAAGTAAAATGCAGACATGTTTCTAGATTGCCATTGAGGGTGATGGGGCATGTAAATTTAAAATGATTATACTGCCCAAGATCTTATATCTGGTGTGGCATGCCCCTCTATACATCACTTTAAAGCTCTTTAAGAAGATGGAAGCTATTCTAAATTCATTTGTTTGGGGGAATAGAAGACACAAACTAGCTTGGCAAACCTTTAAAAAGCCCCATAGATATGGGGGGGGGGGGGGGGGTATCCCTCCCGGATCTACAGGATTATTACCTAGCCTCACAACTATCCCATATGTACCATTTTCACACGTTGAAGATGCAGCGATACAGATCACTGGTTTGTGACAAACCGGAACACCTGACGTATACATCTGTTCAGGCCATCCTACGCTGGAAAAAAGCACCAGGTTCCACTGCGCGGTACAATTCTGGCATATTGATACATCACCAAAGACTATGGGAAATTTCTCTCAAAAAACAAAATGTGGGGACATTTCATTCACACACCCATTGTGGCTTAATAGTCAGATGCCGGAACTTGAAACAATTCCAGGTTCAATAGTCAGGGCTAGACACGGAATATTCTGTCTCCATCAGGTCCTATCCGCTTCCGGGCTTAAGCAGTTTCAGACCCTTAAAGAGGAGTTCTCCCTTCCACACCAACTAGCATTTAAATACTTGCAGCTCCGTCATGCACGTAGAACTCAGTTGTTACTGAATTTGGATCTAGGGATGGAGCCTCCCCCAGTGCTGGGTATAGTTTTGGGAGATGTCCCCTCCAAGCTGATATCACACCTGTACTACACAATTAGACAACGGGGAGTAGCAGCTGTGTCAGACAAAGCTAAGACGGTATGGGTACAGGACATGGGGCCCATAGATGACACTGACTGGAACAAGATCTTAGAGGGAACCAAGACAGTATCTCCCAAGATGTTGGATAGACTGACACAAATATATATAGATCATAAAGCCTATCTGATACCGATGAGATTGGCGAAGTTCCAGCACACGCCGGATCCGACGTGTGATTTGTGCCGGGCTGATTCAGGCTCGTTTTACCATCTCATATGAAGATGCCCCTATGTCCAGACATATTGGGCGCAGGTTGTCCGTTTCCTCCATGACAATATGGGGTTCCCTGTGGTGCTAGACCCTAAGTTATGTATTTTGGGGCTTCTTCCAGACGTAGAGGTGGATAAGTGTCGCACAGTATTCATTTCTGAAACATTATTTTTAGTGTGTAAAGTGATAGCTCAGAGATGGATGCAGAATGTACTCTCCACGATACAGATATGAAAAAAAGTAGTAAATTATACCCTACCAATCAAGAAACTGATTTATACACAGAGGGGATCTTCACAAAAAAATTATAAGATCTGGAACAGATGGTTGGAGGATGGTGAGACTTGTGTATAGTTGTGTCATACCTGGTGCGGTGCTCCCCTGCATCCGTGGCACACATTGTTTATAGGATGGATTAATGTACCATTCGATTTACTACACCTGGGAATATGTGTATACACACCCTGCAACCTTTTTGTATAATTAACCAGTTCCCGACTTGCGCACGCCGATGTACGTCGGCAGAATGGCACTGGCAGGCATATTGGCGTACAGGTACATCCATTTTTATATGCCGTTCTGCCATCGTGTGCACACCGCCGGCGGCGCGCTCGTGTGCTGGTCAGGAACCCGTGGGTCTGATCGCAGCTCCCGCAGACTCGATCGCCGCGGGGATACCCGCGATCTTCTCACGGGGTGGCTGAACGGGGAGATGCCGTTGTAAACAGCATCTCCCCATTCTGCCTAGCAACAAGTGATGCTGATCTCTGATCCATGTGATTGGAGCAGAGATCAGTGTTCACTAACACAAAACCCAGCGCCCCACAGTTAGTAACACGCCCCTAGGAATACTTAACCCCTACACTGCCACCCCCTGGTTAACCCCTTCACTGCCAGTGTCATTTACACAGGAATCGGTGCATTTGTATAGCACTGATTGCTGTATAAATGACAATGGTCCCAAAAATGTCCGATGTGTCCGCCATAATGTCGCAGTCACAATAAAAATCGCTGATCGCCACCATTACTAGTAAAAAAATAAATTATTGAATGTCCCGCCTCCCGCCGGCATCGAAACAGTGCATTGTCGATCACAATGGGATGTTACGGAGATCTGTATTTCACATACAATACCTGTCAAAGCCCAAGATGCCAGCTGTGTCATCTGGATGATTTCTGATAACGATCCTGCTCTGCATAGAGATGGAGGGTGGGCGGCTTGGGGCAGTGACTGAGGAAACAGGAGGAATAGCAGCCAGCGGTCTTACAAACCACAGGGCAATGACGTTTTTTCAGCAAGCTCAGCAGGCTACTACAGAGGAACTACAGAGCTCAGAAGAACATGGATAGCATAGTTGGTGAAGGAAGGAGATCTGCAACAAAGACATGGAAAAAACTATTTTTTCCAGAGTTCTGCTTTAATCTTCAGACCATCAGGATTACCATCATCGTCCTTCTTTCTTCTACTGCCAATGTGTGTTTGCCTATTTGGATTTTTATCTGTCACTTTGTCTTGCCAATATAGGCCTTTCCACAAAGGAAGGTGAGCATATAAACCACTCGTGTTGTAGAGCAATTTATAAAATCACGAATATTAAAGCGGGGTTCCCACTTAAAAAAGCTACAAATGCTGCAGCTGCTGACTTTTACTAATCGGACACTTACCTGTTCCAGGGTCCAGTGATGCGGGAGATTGAAGCCCCGCTCGTCTCCCCCTCTGTTCAGTGGCGCCAGCATTGTAACTGTGGGCACCCGGCTGTGGCTCCACAGCCGGGCACCAACTGAGCATGGGCGAGCGGCGTCACGCGCCGTGATTGGCCGTGCAATCATCTGGGACCTGTCACATGTCCCAGTTGATTTACAAAAGGGAGGGGGCAGAGCTGAGCCCTTCCTGCGCCAAGGGGAAGTGACATCAAGAGCCCAGGCACTGAAGGAGGCAGACTGAGGGACCCCCTAGCAACAGCCATTTAGAGGTGGGTAAAAAAAATAAAAGATTTTCATTTTTTTTTTTTTGGGGTGGAACACCACTTTAAATAGTTTTTTCCAATCCAAACTGGCGAACACACCCGTCCTATCAACATAGCCACAGATAGTACAGATCAACCACATGGATAAATTCCATGCAATGGTGTAAGTTCGGTGAGACAGTAGTCTGTGTCTGTCTAAACTCCAAATGGACCAGACTATCAAGTTTTTGGCACATTTAGCCACCAAAGGACATGAGCTCACAATCTCACCCAAAAGTGGTGATTTGGTAAGCACATGCCAGTGTTTGGTTCAAAATTGCGTTAACCTGATTCCACTGAGATCCAAATCTAGTAATCATTCATTGTGATGGTGTGTATCATCCCCAGGTCCTGTACCTGTGTTTGAAGGAGCTCCAGTTGATCACAGGGAAATGCTCTTTCTGTGTACATTGGTGAGAGTATCCCCTTTTTCTGAACCTTGTGTACCTCCTGTGATTCCGAAGGGAAGTTATCCATTTTTGATCAGTTACATCTAATATGAAGAAACTGGCCAATGGGTATTCCTTGGATCAGAGAGGGGGATGATGGCTCTTGGCCTGAAGTAAAGTGTTTTCAGCTGTCTTTTTTCAAAAAGTATTTTATCAAATTTATTCTTATTCAGAGAAATCTGCAAATCAAGGAAGGACAGTGTTCTGGTATGATATGGGAAGGTTAAATGAATGTTCCTACTGTTAGTATTAAGTTCTTCCATAAATGTGGACAGCTGAACATCAGACTCATTCCAGACCATCAGGACATCGTCAATGTACCTCAGCCACAGGAGGCTATGGCTGAGATACATTGAGAATTTTTACACCACCTCCTCCTCCCATAGCTCCAAATGTAGACATGCGTATGCAGTGGCCTAATGGGCTCCCATAGAGGTGCCTCTGAGCTGTTGATCGTTAATTCCCATAAATTGAAAGAAATTGTGGCTAAGCATAAATTCTAAGCTTTCTAAAAATAAATGATGTGCTCCCAGCTGTGGAAATTTCTTTTCCAGGAAATGGAAAACTCCTTTTAGACCCCATATATGAGGTATTTATGTATACAGTGATTCAACGTCTATGCCAACTAGTGAGGCCCCTTTACACTGGGGTGGGCGGGTGTTGACAGTAAATTACCGCACTTTGGGTTTCACACTGGGACTGCAGGGGAGGTGTTTTTCAGGTGCCATTTTTAGCCCAAAAGTGCCTGAAAAACTCCCCAGTGTGAAAGGGGTCTAAAGCACCAGTTGGTATCACAGACATATCAAGTAACCTAAGCACATCCCTGGTGTCCTGTACAAATGATGGGAGGTCCCTGACCAATTCCTTTATCAATGCATCAACTAATTTCCCCACTCTCTAATGAGCCCTTGATGGCAGAAACGATTGATCTTCCAGACACCTATGCAGTTTTGGAATTGTGTAAAAAGTTGGAATATTAAATTCCTTTATGCATAAATAGTCAAATTCTTTTTTTAGACATAATTCCAGCTTGGAGCTACATCACAAGCCTAAGACCCTATACAGCACACATTGCCGGTTCACTTCTCGGCATTCAAACCCATAGCCAACGTGGGTAACCTTATTTGGTGCCGATAATTTTGTCGCTAGGGGTGCTTACTAATAATTAACCCTTTCCAGCCGTTGGGGAGTGTGGATGTGATATTCATATCCTATACTTTGAAATTGCCTATGGAGGACGGCATCTTGTGATGCCATATATAGACCTACCATTGTGTTTAAATGACTCTGACACTTGGAAGCGCTTCCATTCTATACACTTGGAAGAGCGCGTCCAAAAAGAAGTACTACTATATTACCAGTTCCTGCTCTCTACCCCTGATGAAGGTTCTGTAACAGCAACTGGAAACGCGTCGGGTTTGGGACATCCACGAGAGTACTAGTGGTCTTTGTATAGATGTTATTTTGCTGTAACCATTTTTGGTTGTATATTTTACTGGAGACATTTAATGTATGTGTCTCCTTTTATTACTCTGTATATTACTAATAAATGTATGTTTTAGCTGCACTCTGATGGTGTCGGTGTCTATTAAAGTCCCATCCAAAGGGGGTTTTCTTTTTGAATTTAACACAGGGATGGGACCACCACACCACATTTGTTGACTCAGGGAAAGTCCTTCTTTCTATAATTCCATCATCAAGCTTCTCAACCACTACAAGAAAGGGGTTCAATGGGAGTTTCCTGTATATCTGTTGATCTTTCAGCGATCGCAAGACTTCCTTCTCATACATTTTTTTTCTGACAATAACATGATGTTACTATCCTTGTCACTTCCTCTTATGACCAAGTTGGGTGCTTTTTCCTGTTCAGTCAAAGCCTGCCTTTCCCATTTGATAAGTTGTCAATTCCTCTCCACTCCCAATTCACTGTCGCAAGATCCCTCTGAACCAAATCCAAAAAGAGACCAATACATTTGTGTTTGAGAAATGGGAGACATCTTAATAGACCTAATCCGCAAATTAGAGGGCCTTTTTTACTTAATTCATCCTCACTATCTTCAAAATCACTGGAACAATTTTCTTCCAGTAGACTGATGAGATTATTTAGGGCCTCTGCCTCTTCCTTCTCTTTTTAACGTATGTCACTCTGGGCTCTGTTTATTTCTGTTCAAGTAGGTGAAAATATCCTTCCTCAAAAATAAATTCAGGTCTTTAAATACCTCCAATTCATTCATAGATGCAGTTGGAGAGAAAGAATAGAATATTTCTAGGGATTTTGTGCTTTGATCTATCTTACTTTTTAATCTCTACTAGTTGGGCTTGTTCTTCTTCCACAATTAAAAGCGTTATTTCTAAACCACGGTTCCGGCAGCTCTTTTTTTTTTCAATTTCTCTATGAATCTTGGAGTTTGTAGATGCTCAGCAGGAGCTCTTCCACTTTCTATTTAAGTACTTAAAGTGGTTGTAAACCCTTACAAACCACTTTGACCTACAGGTAAGCCTAGATTAAGGCTTACCTATAGGTCCAAGAAATATCTCCTAAACCAAAACGGTTTAGGAGATATTTACAAAAAGACAGTCACCGCTGTTCTCGGCAGCGGCACGCAGGCGCACAGAGTATGCTGCTGCTAGCGGCGATATGCCATTAGTGGCGGCTCCCGTGTGCATGCATGGGAGTGACTTCATCGCTGCTCTGGCGCTGTGAGTGGCCAGAGCAGCGATACCCAGAAGATGGATGATCCGTGCTACAGGGGACATCAGTGACATCGCTGGCTCCTGTGTCATTTAAGTGACACATAATGGGCTACTATGCGATGCATAGTAGCCTATTATGCTTTACCTTTGCAGGGAGACAAAGAGGAAGTAAATCCACCAGGGTTTACTTCCTCTTTAATGGTCATTGTTTTATGTTTTTAAAAAAAAAAAACGTTTTAAGGGATTCATTGGCCGGGTCATCCACTGGGGATTTATGAGAAAATGCAATTTGTATCTCAATATCAATTTTTTTCATCCAATAAATATGCCATGAAGTCAATCTGTCTATGCGCTCAATTAAATAAATTGCAAAGGTGGTAGATATATGGAAACAATTATCTGTTTAGCACATTGGTTATCTGAGTTGCATTATGATAAGAGATACACAATATCCCATAAATCAACAGCATATAAATCAAAAGGAGATAGAAGTCACCACTGCAACAACCACATATGACAGAGGATCACCAATTACATGGAATTATCCCCAATGCTTAATCATTATACTGTCTCTCAGCCAATCGGGAGGAGTGTCCCGGATGGCTTAGACATTTGTGGACATCGCTGGAGAATGATGGGGCTCAGGTAAGTATTTAGGGGGGTGCTAGGGTGGCTGCTACACACAAAAGGGTTTTTATCTTAAGGCATTAAAGCAGAGTTCCGGCCAAAAAAAAAGTTTTTTTTTAATTGATCATAGCATTATTACTAATTAAATACAAGAACTAGTATACAATGTTCATTGTAGATTTAGCAAAAATATAAATTTCTTATTCAATATTTTCTTCCCCCTGGTGTGGCCGTTACCATCATGATTGTGGGCATATGAAGCCCAATTGATATATCTTCCTGTATTAGCGACGGAGGAAGGTCCCACCCCGTTGTTATGGCAACATCACAGCACTGCCCACAGGCTCCTGGGAAATGCTGACACGTCATTTCCCAGAAGCACAGGCAAGGGGGGAAGTGACGAGGAGCTCCGCGGACCAGGAAGTGACAGATTAGGAGGACTACATAGCAACAGGGCGATTCTGGGAAGTATAAAAAAAATTTCCTCAAAGTTTTTTTTTTTTTTTTTTTTTTTTTTTCATAGGTTTTGAGGAGTCTGATTCTGAGAAAAATTTCAGGGTGGAACTCCGCTTTAAGATGATAAAAACCTTCTGCCTTTACAACCCCTTTAACTGTCTTAGAAGCTTGGACGCTTTCTCCTCAGCTATGTTGAAAAAAACTCTGTTTTACTATTTTTTTATCTTCTATCGACATTCTTGATATTTCATGGATGTTTTTCCCTTCAATCAAGACTTTCATTAAACTTCTCGAGCTAGTTTCTACCCTGCAGCTATGTAGGTTGACTTATCTTCTTTGGGAACACTGGCACTGATGTAGCTAGACCAGAAATACAGCAGGGTGAATGTGAGTGATAAAAGGGGAATAAACCGTTCAAAAGATCAACATTCAGAGGAAAGAGGCAGCTCCCCTATGTAGGTCCCGAGTTAACCTAATATATGAAAACAGAAAAAAATTGAGGGTGCCTCTATCTGAGTGTAGAATTTTGTAAACTGCTATTAGGTGATGAATAAAAATTGCACACACATGTAATGGAGAAAATGTCAACTTGTCATCTGTGGAGGTCTTGACATCTCTAGCAGAGATCGGCAGGCAAGTGGCTGATGTTGTGCAGAGATCAGCCGGGAAGCTGCTGAATGGTAAGAGAGAAGCGCTGGAGAGTGGAGAAGCCAGCAGCGCGGTGAGAGCAGTAAAGCGGCATTGCATGCTGTATAGCTTCCCCAGCCACAGCGCACCTGTCTGCATCTGCCCAGCAGCTTTCTGGCCAAACTCTGCATTTAAGAAGAGTGCCTAGCAAGCCAGGGACACCCAGATGCTGACGTACACCACGCTGCTGGCTTCTCCAGCGGTTCTCTCACCACGCAACAACTTTCCGGCTGATCTCTGCACAACACAGCTCCTCCCCCTGTACATGTTAAGTCCAATCAGACTTTGTCAGTGGGGTGAAGCTACAACATCACCCGTCCTCACTTATTCCTGGCCAGTTGCCATAACAATGAACAGTGCCTAATACAGCTAAAGCACACAATTGGTCTGAACAGCAGGGAGGAGCTACAAGCCTGATCCCTGCCTACAGATACCGTGTTTACCTGCCAAGCAAACGGACACTAGCATTAGGAATGTCAGCACTGGAAAACTCACGTTTAAAGCCAGCTACTGACATTTATAAATACCAGCACTGTAAACCAGTAACATTTAAAGTGGTCATTGATATTGTATATACCAGCGCCGCTTGCTAATATCAAACCGAGACAAACTGTAAATACACTGAATCAATTGGGGGCTTAATAGATGCCTCAAACATCCTTCATAATAATTAAAACTCTACAAGAGTAATACTTTTTTTTTTAATTACAAAAAATTCTCTTAAATGACATAAAATACATATAATATATAATACATATAATAAAGGTAAGGAGACACCTGAAATACCTCTTCTACCTATAATCAATTACTACATAAAAAACATACACTTGCTGCCATCCTTTACAATAGAACTCTTACATCAAGAAAACATATCAACAACATGCAAAAAAGAAATATATAATGTGTGTAACAAAGCAAAATTACCTATCTGTAATAAAACAATTTAAATCAAAATCAAAATTTAATCATTGGGGAGTCAAAAACCCTTGTTTCAAAAATCTAAAAGGATTCCCTCTAGCTTAGATGATGGATGGAAAATCCCCCCTCCCCCTCCAATGTCTGTTAACCCTTTCAATTCCCCAAAATCTAAGCTCCCTGGGATCCCTATTATGACACAAACTAATATGTTTAGAAACACTGTGAGCTCTAAGTCCCTTTATTATATCAAGATGCTCACAATGCAAACACTGACTGCCTCCTGGGATAGCTATAACATAGCAGTCCAGGAAGAAATGAGGCGTGGTCTAGGATTCCAGCACAAAGATACTAAATGGTGAAAATGTTGATACATTTTTCTTAGAATTTTTATGTAAGAGGGAGGGGAAGGAACAAACAAAAATATAGTTACATCGTTTGTAAGATTGAATAAAGACAACAGTCCATTTTGTTCAACCTGTGTTGGTGTGTGTTTGAGTAGATGATCATTTCCCATATCCATAGATATTGTGTTCGCTAAGATGCACGCCCAAGTCTTTTGAAACTATCAATAGTTCCTGTTGACACCACTGATTGTGGAAGAGGGTGCTGCATCCTTACTGTCCTGACAGTGAGAAACCCCCTACGCAGCTTAACCACTTGCTTACTGGGCACTTAAACCCCCCTCAGTCCCAGACCAATTTTCAGTTTTCAGCGCTGATGCACTTTGAATGACAATTCAATGCGCAGGCATACAACACTGTACCCAAATGAAATTTTTATCATTTTTTTCCCACAAATAGAGCTTTCTTTTGGTGGTATTTAATCACAGCTGAGAGTTTTCTTTTTTGCTAAACAAACAAAAAAAGATGCAAAAAAAAAAAAAAAATCATGTTTAATAGTTTGTTATAAAATTTTGCAAACAGGTAATTTTTATCCTTCACTGAAGTGCGCTGATGAGGCGGCACTGATGGGCTGCATTGGTGGGCACTGATGGGCTGCATTGGTGGGCACTGATGGGCTGCATTGGTGGGCACTGATGGGCTGCATTGGTGGGCACTGATGGGCTGCATTGGTGGGCACTGATGGGCTGCATTGGTGGGCACTGATGGGCTGCATTGGTGGGCACTGATAGGCTGCACTGGTGGGCACTGATAGGCATAGTTAAGGCGGCACTGATGGGCAAAGATGGGCACAGATAAGATGGCACAGATGGGTGGCACGGATGGGTGGCACGGATGGGCACTGATAGGTACCACTGATAGATGGGACTGATGGGCACTGATAGGTGGCTCTGATAGGTGGCACTGCTGGGCATTGATGGGCGGCACTGATGGGCACTGGTAGATGACACTGATGGGCACGGATATGTGGCACTGGGGTGCAGCACCTTTGTTGCAGATTGTGGGCACTGCTGGGTGGCACTGCTGGGTGGCACTGTGGGCACTGCTGGGTGGCACTATGGGCACTTCTGGGTGGCACTGACGGGGGGCACTAATTTTTTATTATGTATAGTTATGAGGGGGCAGGTGGGCACTGGCATGGCTGGCCGTGATCGGGACTGATGTCCCGATCACGGCCGCCGGTGATCGGCTTTTTTTTTTTCTGGAATAATAGCCGATTACCGGCTCCGTTATATCACATAATCAGCTGTCATTGGCTGACAGCTGATCACGTGATAAGGGGTCGGGATCGACCCCTTGCACGGATCGGTGATCAGGAGAGTCTCATAGACTCGCCGATCACAGTGCGCGCCGCGCGTGCCCCTCAGGGGCCGCGCAGGCCGCTCGTGCACGGGACTACGTCAATAGACGTAGTCCCGGCAAAGAAGATCCGCGCTGTAGCCATCATTCGGCTATAGCGCGGGTCTCAAGTGGTTAAAGTGGTTGTAAACCCTTACAACACACTTTGACCTACAGGTAAGCCTAGATTAAGGCTTACCTGTAGGTCCAAGAAATATCTCCTAAACCTACACCATTTTGGAGATATTTGCCCGAAGACAGGCGCACTGAGCGTGTCACCATCAACGAAGGATATGCCGCGCGTGTCGGATCCCGTGCGCATGCGCGGGAGTGACGTCATCGCGGCTTCGCCGAATGACAGCAGCGGAGCTGCGAGACCCCACGAGAAGATGGATGCGCCGGACTACAGGGGACAGCAGTGACTTCGCTGGCTCCTGTGTCAGGTAAGTGACACATAATGCATAGTAGTCCATTATGCTTTGCAGGGAATGAAAGAGGAAGTAAACTCATCAGGGTTTACTTCCTCTTTAAGGTTAAACAGTTTCTCT
Organism: Lithobates pipiens; assembly: GCF_037356315.1. Taxonomy (NCBI): domain Eukaryota; kingdom Metazoa; phylum Chordata; class Amphibia; order Anura; family Ranidae; genus Lithobates; species Lithobates pipiens. The sequence goes on from NW_027507789.1 coordinate 70,154,448, forward strand.
TCCAATCTCATTGTTTGGCCCCCTGTCCTTCAACACTCCGAGACTGAATAGTTTCCTACTTGCACTGGGATTACAATTTAAATATTTGTTTATCGCTATTGTATGTCCTCTCAAGCATCTCTTCTACAGGGAGAATAAATTTAGCACTTGTAGTCATTCCCTCGTATTTGAGGTCCTCCAGCCCACTTATTAATTTTGTTGCCCTCCTCTGAACTCTCTTCAGTTCCAGCACATCCTTAGTTTTTTGAGTGAGTTTAGTTCTGCTTAACCACTTGCTGCCCACCCTATAGGCAAATGACGGCTGCAAAGTGGTTTCAAAATCCTGACTGGACGTCATATGACGTGATCAGCATTTTGAGCCGCTGCGGGGGGAGCGCATCGCGGCGATCGTTGTTGCGGAGTGTCAGTCTGACCCCCTGCAACTACGATCTTGGTAAAGAGTCTCTGACGAAGACTCTTTACCACGAGATCACGGCTGATCACAGTGTAAATAGGAAAAGCCGGTGATCGGCTTTTCCTCACTCGCGTCTGTCAGACGAGAGTAGAGGAGAGACGATCGGCTGCTCCTCTGACAGGGGGGGGGGTCTGTGCTGATCGATTATCAGCGCAGCCCCCACGAGGATGCCCACACCGAGGACGCCACCAGACCACCAGGGATGCCCAGCACAAGGTATTTCACCCTAGACCACCAGGGATGCCAATCATTGCCCATAATGGATGCCAATCAGTGCCCACAATGGGCATCACTGATTGGCATGCATTATTGTTTGGTACTGGCATCCATTAGTACAGTATAACATAATACAATGCTGCCTATCCATGCCCAACTGTGCTGCCTATCCATGCCCAACTGTGCTGCCTGTCCATGCCCTACTGTGCTGCCTGTCCATGCCCAACTGTGCTGCCTGTCCATGCCCAACTGTGCTGCCTGTCCATGCCCATCTGTGCCGCCTATCCATGCCCATCTGTGCCGCACATCCATGCCCATCTGTACCGCACATCCATGCCCATCTGTACCGCACATCCATGCCCATCTGTACCGCACATCCATGCCAATCCGTGCCAGCTATTAGTGCCACCTATCAGTGCCGCCTATCAGTGCCACATATTAGTCCATCGGTGCCACTTCATTGGTGCCACATCATTGGTGCCCATCAGTGCCGCCTTATCAGTGCCCATCAGTGTAGCCCCATCAGTGAAGGAGAAAACTTACTTATTTACAAAGTTTTGAAACTGAAACAAAAAAACATATTTTTTTTCAACATTTTCGGTATTTTTTATTTGTTTAGCAAAAAATAAAAACCGTAGAAGTGATCAAATACCACCAAAAGAAAGCTCTATTTGTGGGAAAAAAATGATAAAAATTTAATTTGGGTACGGTGTAGCATGACCGCGCAATTGTCATTCAAAGTGCGACAGCGCTGAAAGCTCAAAATTGGTCTGGGCAGGAAGGTGTTTAAGTGCCCGGTATTGAAGTGGTTAAGTATGCCTTTAAATATAGTATGTATGTTGGCATTTTTAAGTATAATAAAAATTTATAATTTCAGATTACAATTCTGAGCCTTCATAGTTTACTCCTGTTGGTTCAGTTTTTAATCTGGTTATCTGAATGATGTTGTTAATTCAGCCATGCCAATAGAAGTTCAATCTGATACAGATATAGGCTCCTCTATGGCTTATACTGCACTGCCAAAAACACCTTCCTTTCTGGAAAGCTTCCTGGTCAAGTTGGGAATTTTCTAGACAGTTCCTATGTGATCATGCAAGGCAGTATTTTACTGTTGGATAGGAAATTATTGGACCTTTGTCCCTAGAAGTATAGAAAGGCTTTAAAGTCATAGTTTGAGCTAACTGGTTCGACTTTCTGCCCTGTTCCGACAGTGACTTTAATTTGTGAAACCATGTCTGAATGGATTACATAATTAAAATAACCCTATAGTGAGGCTTGCCTGTGAGTACTGTAAATATCTTCTAAACTTGCACCGTTTTAGGAGATATTTACTATATATGCTGCCGTCGACCTCATCAGCTCATGCTCACTGAAGGAACGGCCCGCTCGTGGTGTTTCTTCAGGACCCATGCCGAGAACGGTGGCACCCGCATGCGCCGGAGTGACGTTATCAAGGCTCCGGCCAATCGCAGCACCGGAGCCCGCGAACCCAGAAGTAACACTGGGAAAGATGACAGAATACAGAGCATCCTTCTAAGGTAAGTATTTCATAATGAGCTAGTGTGCGATGCATACTAACTTATTATGCCTTTGTCTTACAGGTTTCTTTTTTTTTTTTTTTTTTTTTTTTTTAGATTTTTTTTTTTCCGGAGGTTTACAACCTATTTAACCTAACTCACAATCCTTGAGTATATAGCTTGTTATGCATATACATAAAGCCCTTCACTTTAGCTGTGCTGGCCTCTTAAAAGCCTCTACGTTAGTGCCTTCTATGGCAGGTATATCTCTCTCTGTCTTTGGCTGCATGCTTGAGACATAGATGATAGGTTCAAACAAGTCTTAATGGCTTGCAGATGGCACTAATTGGCACTGGCAGGTAGCACTGGTTGGTACTGGCAGGTGGCACTGGATGGCAATGGCAGGTTTCATAGCCAATAGTGTAACTGTGTGAAACTTGCATGCTCTCTGCAGCGCCACGGTGCGTGAAACTGTATGGAGAGAGAAGCTGACAAATTAAGCATGATGTTGGAGGTGGGCAGGACCCGGGGTGGGCGGGACCCAACAGCTATCCAACCAATGATTGGGTTGTTTAAGAAAGGGGCGGGCCACCTACACGTAGCAGCCTGCCCAGATCTCATCCCATTGGCTGGTGTTGGATAGCTGTGCCCCGCGACATCCATCCTCAATTTTGATAGCTCCTCTCTCTCTCTCCCTACAGTTTCACACACCATGGAGCTGTTCTGCCAACAGCATGTGGAGAAGAGAGGAGGAACCCCACACTCTGCTGGCAGAGGTACGGCCAATGTTCAATATCGGCCTCATTTGGATAATAATCGGCCAATGCCGATTTCTCCAAAATGGCCAAATATCGGCCGATATATTGGTCGAACTCTAGATGGTTCCTGGTTGGGATGGGAATTTATCCCCTCCCTCTCTTTCATATAAAAACCTTTCTATTCAGATGTTTGAGTGATTCTTCACATTGAATAACCTTGTACTTCATTTAAGTGTGCACAGTCCTTCTTTCAGGAATGGCCCTAAGATATAATCTATCACTACTGAAGTCTGTTTTCTTTACACCGGACAGTGTTAGCATAGTGTATATACTAGCTATTATACAGGACTAAATTATTTCTGCATAAAAAAAACATCATTATTATTACCTGTAAATAAAATCATTAATATAAGCGGTACACTAAACATATGTCGATTTATAACCTGGTAAACCCATAGTCCATATAGTCTGCGTAGATCATAAAATTCTGTACATTAGGGATTTCTGCAGCTCCTCTAGCAGATCAGGGGGATCCTCAAAGAAAAAAATATGGAGGGTGCATTTGTGTTAAAACTGTATACTTTAATAGATAAAAGAATATTTCTGACACTTACAATGGCGTAAAAACTTGTGGGCATGCTCGGGATCTAAGCTATTTGGTGTGTGCATCTCCCTGAGATTTCCTGATCATCGGGGTACAAGCAGTAATACAGGCACTGGTGCACTGGATGGACCCACTGACAGGATCACATGAGTGGCATCAATCTAGCTACAGCACTCTCTCCAGATTACACTGAGGAGGAGCCACATGTTCTCTGTACAACCTGCCATAAAAGTAAATGGCTGTACAAGGCGCATGGAACTCTCTGGGTGCAGTAAAGCACTGGGAAATTGTGCTAGGCATAGAGAATGTCTGTAAAACAAGTGCATTGCTAGGATTTACATATGCTGCAATCTCACTTTAGTCTTAGAGCAATATATCCTGGATCCTAGAGTGGGGAACGCTATGACTCCTTTCACACTGAGGTGCTTTTATGCTAAAAAAAATAAATAAAAAAAAATGAACTACTGAAAAGCTCACAAAAACCTATTTCCATTAAGATCAATGAATGTTTCACACTGTAGAGATGTGCTGGTGGGGCAGTGAAAAAAAAAGTCCTACAAGCAGCATCTTTGGAGCATGTTTTAAAAGCTTAAAGCGTCTCAAACGCCTCTGTCCATTGAAATGAATAGCCAGTGTTTCAAACCGCCTGATTTTTTTTTTTTTTATAGGTAAAGTTGATCCGGAGAAAATCCGATTGCCTCTCGGGGGAGCAGGAAGGAATTTTTTTTCCCCTGCTTTAGTAAATTGGATCATGCTCTGCTGGGCTTTTTCACCTTCCTCTGGATCAACTGTGGCCATAGAATTGGGTATATGGGATTATATGATGATATTATTTTTTTTATGGTTGAACTGGATGGGCAGTTGTGTTTTTTTTTTTTTTTCAAACTGACTAACTATGTAAAAGTGCTGCAAAATGTCTTTTGAATCACGTGACTATAAAAAAAAAATCTCCCCGCTAACGCCGCAAAAATGCAGTTTTCGAGCGCCTCAGTGTGAAAGAGGTTTATGTGCAGAATATCCCAGTTGCCAGGGAACTTCTTCTAATATTTATACAGACTTGGTTTTATTCTCTAATAGTATTCTGTGACATGAACTTGAGATCTGGAAAATCTTATACTGTACATTTCAAGGGTGTCTAATGTTAAGGGAAAAAAAAAAATCACCTCCGGCTCAACTATGTACATTTTTACCAAACATTATTACGTATTCTTCTGTTTTGTAGACATTGATGAAGTCTCTGAATGTCAATGGCTCAATGGCTAATTGAGAGCGTCTGATTGCTACTGTGTTCCTATGATCAGTCTTTAAAGTGGATGTAAGCCCTCGCATATACCCAGTGAAGTGAACAGCCTCAGATGATATCCAGAGATGAAAAAAATCTCCCTACATAAGTTTTACATGTATATCTGCTGTCTTCAGCTTGCTATATTCTTTAGAAAGTGCACATCGTGTTTGAATTTGTTCTTCCTCTTGGCATGCACTGTGAGAGCCGATTGGACGAAAAGCACACACCCCCTCCACATAGGCAGAAAAATGAAGATACTTGCAGAACTGTGCTGTGAATAGATCAGCTCTCTGCTAATCTATTTATAGCACCCACCGAGACACACACATTTTCAGCTGCCTTTAGCTCCCGTGTTGGAGAACCTGTGAGAAGTTATTATGCTGATAACAGAAGAACAGAGCAGCAGAAAGACACAGGACTTAGGGTTTTGGAGAGAGATAATAAAACACTGCAGATATGCACTATGTGCCTAGGTCAGATTTCATGAATCGGGTTTACATCCACTTTAATGCTGCAATAAAAAAAAGTTGTAGCCTTGAAGTTGTATGCAAAAAAATACCTACTTTTTTTTTAATCCCTACTTAGGCCTCATGCACACTGGAAGTTATATGAAAGCCAGTAACGTTGGCTGTAAAAAGCTTAATAAATATGGTGCTTACTCAATATACAATAAATGTATCTTCAAACTGTAAAGAGCAACAATGCAAAAGTGACAGTGCAAAAATATAGTAAATGACCTTTCTTCAGACACCGTAAATGTGACATTTTCTTTACACCCCAATAGGTGCAAAGTAATAAAGTGCAACAGTATTAAAGTGAAAATGCAGTGAATGAATGTAATATTGTGCCTAGTCCAAAAGTTCATAATGGTGCTTGTGCAAAATGAGCAGAATCAAATGAATCCAAATCATAAATCCACCAGCTGTAGTGTGCCAGTCTCTCACCTCAAAGACCCCTACAGGTCTAGTTGAGCCTTTGTTTATGCGTGACTCCAAGATCCAAAACAATGGATTCTTTCTCCTGGGACCTCCAGTGAGACGGGTTATAAGGATTCCACTGGTACTAATCTTATCCATACAGATCCTCACTCTCCTCCATGTACCTTTCACATGCAACATAAGAAACTCTCCATGATGCAGTAATCCAATACACGTATTATTAAAACTGCAGTAAACTTTGTTAAAATAACAATGATCAGCTTCACAAACAATAGGACTTCTGTTCTCGGCCGTGACCGGGAGTGATGTCACTCGCCTCTTCCCGACGCATTACATCACAAATCGTGTGACTTCATCAAGGGTGTGAAGTTGGGAGAATAATGCCGGACTTTTATACACAGCTCCACTGTCATGGTAACACCAGCGACCATTCAAAACATTTAAATTAAGTGTAGGGCGGCCTTAATTTATCGGGCTTACCGGTTACCTCCGCTTGGTTTGTTCTTCCACGTCTAGGGGTTCCCAGGGTTGATACCCAACAACTTGGACGCTGACACCAATAAAGTCCTTTTCAAAGGTTTTATTTTGCAGGGGTAACATCCAACAACACAGTCTCGTATAGGAAATGAGGGCAAGGGTGAAGAACTCGGGCACCTTGAACTGCAGACATAACAAAGTCTCTAATGCCACCCAGAGAGTAGCCACTCCCAGCTGGGTACTTCAAGGCTGAACAGATCTCTAGCGAGAGATCATGGCAATCAGCACGTTGATTCAGAACTTGTAAAATTCTCTGAACGTGGACAGGTTATAACTGAAAGTGGACAGGAACCCTTTTCCTCAGTACCTGGAACGTTCTCTGTCTCCTTGGTAGTACTGAAAAAACGTGGATTCGTCAATGTCATTCCCAACTCAGTAACCAGGCACTTCTCAGGATGCCACTTGTCGGCCCTCCTCTGAAGAGTCCTCCCCCGGTCACTCTCACGAGCTGTGGTGCCCCTCCAAGCCGAGAGCACACCCGGACACCTTGAATCCTCCCTCAGTTACTGCGCCTCAGACCAGCCGGTTCCGAGACTCGGGAACAGACGGATCCCTACCCCAGACCAGGCGGGTCTATTGGGGGTAACCCATAGAAGCATGTTGAGGGATGTCAATCACCCTGTGACCGGGACCCCTCGCGGGGCTACCCCGGTCCTGGAAACAAGAACAGACCACACGGGCCTCACAAACTCCTCTCTCAAACATGTGACCTTAACATCTTAAGTACCCCTTCCCAGACTCCTCAGCGGGGCCCGGCACACCCACTGATTGGTTCAGAGAAGGCTGATACCTAAAGCATCCAACCAGGCCTTGTTCTGGCCTGTCATGTGCACCTCCACTGTTCACATGACCAAGCAGAACTTCTAACACAGCCCAGCCAAACTGACGTCAAAGTTAACCTACATAATTAACCCTCAGAACCCCACTACTGTTCTGAGGCAAAAACTACATTTACATATGAATGACTCTTTATCCAAAATGTCATCCGCTACATAAGTATTCATGTTCTAATCCTGGCCTCAATAAAATAGGTTATATGTAAACATATAGAAATCTCAAATATAAACAGTGTAAACCTATCTCCGGTATATTGCAGTAATAAAATTAAAAACACACACAGCACCATTTGCTGATTAATACTAGAATAACACCCATCAGTAAAATATCCAAGTGAATCACGACATCTAGTGGATGAATATGTTATAGTAAAAATATGTGATTAACATTCCTCAATACTAAAAATAATAAAAAAAATTGGATAAAACAATTAAGATCAAATTCTACGTTATGCCCCAGAGGTGTCAATGTTAGCAATTCATGGATCCCATGTGATTCGGACTGACTGAGTTTAATAATTTTGTTGTTGCCACTCCAATGTGGTTTGTATTTTTCTACAAGGACATTCAATATGTGGGAAGGACAAAAAGACCATTATGGAAGAGATTAAGAGAGCATACACAAAATATCAAAGTGCTTTTTCAAAACATGGTCTATCTAGGCATTATGCCCAATATCGCAAGAAGGATCCCTCCTCACTGCTAGGATGCTGTATTGAAAAATACAAACCGCATTAGAGGGGCAACAACAAAATAATTAAAGTCAGTCCAAATCGCGCTGGATCGATGGAAGCATTTATGATTTGGATTCATTGGATTCTGCTCATTTTGCACTGGGCACAATATTACATTCATTCACTGCATGTTCACTTTAATACTGTTGTTGTACTTTATTACTGTGGGACCTATTGGGCTGTAAAGAAAACATCAAAACTATGTTTGAAGAAAGGTCATTTACTATATTTTTGCACTGTCACTTTTGCATTGTTGCACTTTACATTTTGTTTGACGATACATTTATAGTATATTGAGTAAGCGCCACATTTATTAATATTTGATTAGCACTGCGTGGGAACACGTTTTTCATGTTGGCAGCCACTTATTTTGTATACTTTATTATTTTGGTTTGCGCATTAGTATTTCACTTTTAAAAGCTGTAGAGTGAGTTTTTCAGTGTTTTTTTATTTTTTGGGCGTTTTCTAGCTGCAGCGTTTTTTAGCTTTTTTTTTTTTTTAGCAAGACTGTACTCCAATAAAGGCTTATAGGTCAAAAGTGCTGATAAATGCCAAAATATGGACACATTGGATAACGTGCTAGGGAGTATATTGACTACAGAAAAAAACACCTGAACCCAAAAACGGCAGCTGTAAAAATGTTCAGTGTGCATAGAGCCTTACAATAAATAGCAGGCACTCCTCCTAGCCCATGCACTCTACTTTTGGCCAATCACTGTTTTAGGGGTGCAGGGCCAATATGCATGTCTCAAATTTGCAGTAATATATATATAATTATACAGTAGCTGACAAAAGTGAGTACACCCCCTCACATTTTTGTAAATATTTGTTATATCTTCTTTTCATATGACAACACTGAAGAAATGACACTTTGCTACAATGTAAGTAGTGAGAGTACAGCTTGTATAACAGTGTAAATTTGCTGTCCCCTCAAAATAACTCATCACAGCCATTAAGGTCTAAACAGCTGGCAACAAAAGTGAGTACACCCCTATTGGGCCCAAAGTGTCAATATTTTGTGTGGCCACCATTATTTTCCAGCACTGCCTTAACCCTCTTGGGCATGGAGTTCACCAAAGCTTTACAGGTTTCCACTCCTCCATGACGACATTGCGGAGTTAGTGGATGTTAGAAACCTTGCACCCCACTACCTTCCGTTTGAGGATGCCCCATGGATGCTCAATATGGTTTAGGTCCGCCTATTGAATAGTGTCCGGGCCGTACTGCGCAGGCACAGCGATCGTGCAGTGCGGGTGACAAGGAGAAGCCGAACATCTCCGAAGAACGGTGCCTGCGCACTGAGTCCAGGTTGAAGCCCCACCATCCAAGTGGATATAGGGTTGCTCATAGTAACAGAGCCCCTTGTGGGCTCGCTACGCTCGCCATGCTTCTGGCACGGCCTCGCTTTGCTCGGCTCTTTTATATTCTAACTCTATGTCCACTTGGATGGTGGGGCTTGAACCTGGACACAGTGCGCAGGCGCCATTCATCTTCGGAGATGTTCAACTTCTCCTTGTCCCCCGTACTGCGCGAGCGCAGTACAGGGCGGACACTATGTGATGGGGGACACTATCCGATCGGACACCGGCAGCGCTCTTGCAGCCCCAGACCATGACACTCCCATCACCATGCTTGACTAGGCAAGACACACTTGTCTGTACTCCTCACCTGGTTACCACCCCATACGCTTGACACCATCTAAACCAAACGAGTTTATCTTGGTCTCATCAGACCACAGGACATGGTTCCAGTAATCAAGGTCCTTGGTCTGCTAGTCTTCAGCAAACTGTTTGCAGGCTTTCTTTGCATCATCTTTAGAAGAGGCTTCCTTCTGGGACGACAGCCACGCAGACCAATTTGATGCAGTGTGTGGCATTTAGTCTGAGCACTGACAGGCTGCCCCCCACCACTTCAACCTCTAAAGCAATGCTGGCAGCACTCATATATCTATTTCCCAACCTCTGGATATGACGCTGAGCACATGCTCTTTGGTCGACAATGGCGAGGCCTGTTCTGAGTGGAACCTGTCCTGTTAAACTGCTGTATGGTCTTGGCCACCATGCTGCAGCTCAGTTTTAGGGTCTTTGCAATCTTCTTATAGCCTAGGCCATCTTTATGTAGAGCAACAAATCATTTTTTCAGATCTTCAGACTAGTGATGGCCGAACGGTTCGCCCGACGGTCGTTTCGCGACGAATTTCGGCTGTTCGCGGTCCACCCGTTCGGCGGACTATTGGCGCTGTTCGACCGGCGGACTTCCGTGTTTACTGTGTAAAAGAACTTTGACCTATGATGACACATCCATCATGGGGTACAGGACAGCCAATTGAGACATTACAGCACATGGACACTTGGACATTCCCCCTAACTTATAAATACACCCGATCCGGTGGCCATTTTACATTCTTTCTTCTGTCACTATAGGGAGAAGTTGCTGTGTGGAGCAGGGAGAGATTACAGTGACCCAAATCGCTAGCTATTTGGTACACAAAAGTTCTTTTCAGGACTGGTATAGGTGTTAGGTGTAGTTCAGGATAGGCAGTGCTGTGCTAGTGATTGTTGCAGCAGCCTGACTGTCTTTTTTTGTCAGTTTAGAGAAAGGGACAGGACGGTGTGTGCTGCAGGGACAGCCAGTTTAGTCATTAGCTGTTACTATCAGGTCCACAAAAGTGCTATTTCAATTATTGTTCCAGTAGCCTCTGTTTTGTCAGTTTATATAGGGACAGGCAGGAAGCAGTGTGTGAGGCAGTGAGGGTCAGGTTTAATCAGTAGCTGTTACTATTAGTTCCACAAAGGTTCTTTTCAGGACTGGTATCAGTGGTATGGTAATAGGCTTGTACACGTATAATATTCTTTCTTCCAAATATAGAAAGAATATTATACTTGACTGCTGCCCTTCTGCTGCAGTCTGCTAATCATTCACAACCCACTTGTTCCACAAAGCTCCTTATAAGGACTGGTAATTTGGTCTGTCTAGGGTGCTACAGTACATAGGGTTGAGTGAGGTACAGTCTGCCATTCTATAAGGACTGGTATCGGTATACTGAGAGTTTTGTCACAGGGTCATTTAAAAAATGACAGGCAGAGGAAGAGGCAGGCCCTTCCGCAGGGGTGGTAGGGGTAGGGCAGGAGCAACAGGGAAGTGGGAAGTTGCAGAAGGTGCGTTCAATTACTTTAAAGGACGCACCAGACTTGGTTGAGTGGCTCGCTCAGCCTTACTCTTCTGCACCCTCCTCATCCTCTCGATCTGCACCCTCTTCTTCACTCTCTATGTGCACCCCCAAAGACACTACCACCAACAACACCACCACCATCACCACCACCACATACCTTCCGCTTGAGTCACAGAAATTATTTTCCGATCCATATCAAGACATTTCTGATGCGCAGCCACTCTTGGTATTGGATCAGGAAGAGGAGGCAGCAACAACCGCTACTCAGCAGTCTGACGACAGTACCCAGATCAGCCCAAGGAGGAGGTTGGTCCCCGGTGTTGCTGCTTACTCCGAGATCTCTACTTATAGCGGTGGGGAAGGTGACGATGATGACGTGTCTAGTGATGTCACGTGGGTGCCCACAAGAGAGGAAGAGGAGGGGAGTTCAGAGGGAGATATGGACCAGCAGATAGGGAGGAGAAGCAGGAATAACTTACATTGCACAGGAGGGACAAAGCAGACTGCAAAGGTATCAGGAGCGAGTCATCGACCATGTACGGTCACATCTGGCTCTCCCAGGACACCGGCACATGGCTCCGCAGTGTGGGCTTTTTTTTAACGTGTCCGCTGCTGACAATAGCGTTGCCATCTGCAATCTTTGCAGTCAACGCATTAGTCGCGGTAAGCCCAACACTCGCCTAGGGACGACCGCCTTAAGAAGGCACATGAGCAGCCATCACCGAGCCCAGTGGGAGCAACGGAACACACAAAGCCACACTGCAGGCTCTCACCGTCCAGCCTCGTCTTCTACTTCTCCTTCTCCTTCTCCTTCTCCTCTCTCCTCACAATTGTCCTCCACTCCACCTTCCATCACGCCAAGCTCACGTTTTTCTGCAAAAAGGCAGGCTTCCGTGGGCCTAATGTTCGAGCGTAAAATAATGATGACGCCGGATAACCCTCTTGCCCAACGGTTGACGGCTGGCTTGTCAGAACTGATAGCCCGCCAACTACTGCCATATAAACTGGTGGACTCGGAGGCCTTTCACAAATTTGTGGCCATTGGAACACCACAAATGAAGGTCCCAGGAAGGAAGTATTTCTCAGAGAAGGGCATCCCAGAGCTATATGGCCATGTTCAGCGGCAAGTGAATGTATCTCTGGCACACAGTGTCGGTGCCAAGATGCATCTGACCACAGACACGTGGTCTAGCAAACACGGGCAGGGAAGGTATATCACTTTTACTGCCCACTGTGTGAACCTTCTGACGGCCGTCAAGCATGTGTAGATTTGGTTTTACCGCCACGGATTGCATGCAGGCCTGACTCTTCTTCTCCTCCTCCTACTCCATCCTCCTCCCTCTCCTCCTCAGCTGACTCCTCCTTTTCCGCTGCTAGCATCTCTTCCGCTGCGCCGCCCAAGCTCCCCAGAACCTATTCGACATGCCAGGTGAGACGTTGCCATGCCGTGCTGCATCTGTTGTGCCTGGAAGCCAAGAGCCACACTGGCCCGGCACTCCTTTCAGCTTTGCGTTCACAGGCAGATCAGTGGCTAACACCGCTCAATTTGACAGTTGGTAAAGTGGTGTGTGACAACGGTGCCAATCTGCTTAGCGCATTGAAACAGGGCAAAATCATGCACGTGCCATGCATGGCACACGTCTTAAACTTGGTCGTGCAGCGATTCCTTGTCAAATACCCTGGGGTCCAGGACATCTTGCGGCAGGCAAGTAAAATCTCGGCCCATTTCAGAAGATCTTACACGGCCATGGCTCGCCTGGCTGACATTCAGCGGCGACACAATCTGCTGGTCAGACGTCTTATTTGCGATTGCCCGACGCGATGGAACTCATCCTTCTATATGCTTGATAGGCTGCTCCAGCAGAAACATGCAGTTAACGTCTACCTGTATGAACTCTGCGACAGAACCGGTTCTGGGGAGCTGGGGTTTTTTTCACCGTGCCAGTGGCTGCTCATGCGCAACGCATGCAGACTTCTGCGCCCATTTGAGGAGATCACCAAACTGGTCAGTCGCAGCCATGGAGCCATCAGTGACATGGTACCTTATGCCTTCTTTATGGAGCATGCATTGCGTCGTGTCATTGATCAAGCTGTGGAGGAGCAGGAGCGGGAAGATGAGGAAGTCGCAATGCTGGATGAATTCCCAGGGGTGGCTACTCTATCTGAGACAAGTGAACAACAGGAGTCTGAAGAGGAGTCAGAGGAGGATGGTGCCGGGGCGGATGAGGAGGAGCAAGAAGAGCATGCTTTAAACCTTTCTGGGATCCCTGTTGTGCGTGGATGGGGAGAGGAGAATGAACAGGACGACATTATCCTGGATGATGAGCAGGAGCCAGGCCACCACACCGCTTCCACTTTAGTGCAAATGGGGGCCTTCATGCTCCAGTGTTTTAATAGGGACCCCCGTATAAAAAGCATAAGGGTCAAGGACCAGTACTGGGTGGCAACGTACTTAGACCCCCTGGTACAAACACAAAATGGCGGAAATGTTACCACCGTCACAGAGGGCTGTCAGAATGCAGCACTTCCAGGCCTTGCTTCGAGAAATGCTGCATTCTGCTTTTGTGTGCGCTGGCAGAGGAGCAATTCCCACTCCCAGAGAAGGAGTTCCGGGTACCAATCCAACAGCGCCTGCAAGAAGAGGCCGGTTTGAAGATGTGTTGGTGACTTCAGATATGAGGTCATTCTTTCAGCCGACCCATCGACAGGTGTCATCCGGATCCAGCATCAGGGAACGCCTAGACCGTCAGGTGTCCGACTACATCGGGTTAACGGCCGATGTGGACGCTCTGAGGAGTGATGAACCCCTGGACTACTGGGTGGGCAGGCTTGATCTCTGGCCAGAGCTTGTCCAATTTGCAATCTAACTGTTGGCTTGCCCCTCATCCAGTGTCCTGTCCGAAAGGACGTTCAGCGCAGCAGGAGGGATCGTGGCCGATAAGCGTACTCGCCTAGCTCACGACAGTGTTAACTACCTCACATTTCTAAAAATGAATGAGGCATGGATCTCGGAGGAATTCAACACATGTGACCAGTAGACCATGTATATGTCTATAAACAATTTTTTTAATCGAGCACAGAGACCTTCTTTCTTCATTTGGCTCACTTCCTTGTCCAAAAAAAGCACACAGTACTATATGCCCGTACCCTCCTCTTTGAAGAGGTTGAGCGGTGTCATATTTCTACTGGGGCTGCTTATTATGAGGGGCTCCCACCATCCCTGTGCTGTGCTGACATCCTCCTGGGGCTGTACCTCTGCTGTGCATATTATGAGGGGCTCCCACCATCCCTGTGCTGTGCTGACTTCCTCCTGGGGCTGTACCTCTGCTGTGCATATTATGAGGGGCTCCCACCATCCCTGTGCTGTGCTGACTTCCTCCTGGGGCTGTACCTCTGCTGTGCATATTTTGAGGTGCTCCCACCATCCCTGTGCTATGCTCATTATGAGGGGCTCCCACCATCCCTGTGCTGTGCCGACTTACTCCTGGGGCTGCTTATTATGAGGGGCTCCCATCATCCCTGTGCTATGCTGACATCCTCCTGGGGCTGCTTATTATGAGGGGATCCCACCATCCCTGTGCTATGCTGACATCCTCCTGGGGCTGCTTATTATGAGGGGCTCCCATCATCCCTGTGCTATGCTGACATCCTCCTGGGGCTGCTTATTATGAGGGGCTCCCACCATCCCTGTGCTATGCTCATTATGAGGGGCTCTCACCATCCCTGTGCTATGCTGACTTCCTCCTGGGGCTGCTTACGGTGCAGGTGTCAGTGCTGTATATCACGGTGCTGATGTCAGTGCTCTCTGTCACAGTGCTGCTGTCAGTGCTCTCTATCACGGTGCTGCTGTCAGTGCTGTATATCACGGTGCTGCTGTCAGTGCTGTATATCACGGTGCTGGTGTGAGTGCTTTATGTCACGCTGCTGATGTCAGTGCTCTCTATCACGGTGCTGTTGTCAGATCACTCTATCACGGTGCAGGTGTCATTGCTGTATGTCACGCTGCTGGTGATCATCTCCTGCACCCTCTTCTTTGCCTACCCTGGTCCCCGACCTTCCCTCTCCTCCATTGCCTTCATGTGCTCCACAGTCCTGAATTGTCACAACAATTTCCCATATAAAAAAAGAATGCTTGTAGTTGTCGATCCCAGATTCACCTCATACATGTGTTATGTCTAGAGGTCGACCGATATGGGTTTTTCTCTGGCCAATGCCGATATTTAGAAATCATGGCGGCCGATAGCCGATATACGATGCCGATTTTTTTGGGCCGATATGTTAGGCCGATTTTATTTTATTTATTTATTTTTAATCCCCCTTGATCTAACACACCTTTCCCACTTGGGCGTTTTTTAAGGCGCTTTTGGGCTAAAAATAGCGCCTGTAAAGTGCCTGCAAAATGGCTCCCCTGCAGTCTGTGTGAAAGACAGAGTGCTTTCACACTGAGGCGATGCGCTGGCAGGATCTTAAAAAAAAAAGTCCTGCAAGCAGCACGTTTGGAGTGGTGTATACCGCTCCTCCACCACTCCTGCCCATTGATATGAATGGGCACCACTGCCGAAGCGCATGCCATGCGATTTGGCAGCGGTGCTTCATGGGGGCATTTAACCTCTTCCTTGGCCGCTAGCTGGGTTATATGTGCCCCACTAGCAGCCAAATAGCACCGCTAAAATGATGGTAAAGAGCCGCTAAAACTTGCATTTTACCATCAACGCCTGCCCGCTCCAGTGTGAAAGCAGCCTTCATAAGTGATACAGAAAATTTCTTACACTTAAACATTTATTAAACAAAACAAACCTCCAATCAGTTTACTTGTATGTATGATCTAGATAAAAAAAAAAAAAAAAAAACTATATATTAAATAAAAACGGGTAGTCAAAACTTTTGGACAAAAAAAAAAAAAATGGGCTAACTTTACTGTTTTTATTTTATTTTTATTTTTTAAATGGTGTATTTTTTTCCCAAAAAAATGCATTTGAAAGACCTCTGTGCAAATGCCGTGTGACATAAAATATTGCAACAACCGCTATTTTATTCCCTAGGATCTCTGCTAAAAAAATATATATAATTTTTGGGGGGTCTAAGTGATTTTCTGGCAGAAAATACAGGATTTTTACTTGTAAGCAACAAGTGTCAGAAAAGATTTAGTCTTTAAATGGTTAAACTGAGAACTTCTACACACTGAGATGACTTCATTCATTCAAGTGTAAACATTGTATCATTTAGTTCTTTTCTTGGCAGTCTGCCCAGAGAGGAGGAAAGTGTTGCTATGACGACTCAGGCAACTCACACTGACTTCTTACAGAAGTCATTTCAAAGCCCCACTGTAGAATCGGCTTTTTATCAGCAGAATCGGCCGATGCCGATTATTTAAAAAACGGCAAATATCGGCCGATATATCGGCCGGCCGATATATCGGTCGACCTCTAGTTATGTCATTGGCCATGTGGTGGGACTATGTTTGCACAGCTATTAATTATTTTGTGGCTGCAAATTTGACCTGTAGGTTTGCGAAGTTCGCCTCCCATTGAAGTCAATGGGGCCCGCCGCGAACATTCCGGTTCGCGAACTATCGCCTGCGTTCGCGGTCCGCGTTCGCGAAACGTCCCGTCGGAAGTTCGTCCATCACTACTTCAGACAGTTCTTTGCCATGAGGTGCCATGTTGAACTTCAACTGACCAGTATGAGAGAGTGAGAGCAATAACGCCAAATTTAACACACCTGCTCCCCATTCACACCTGAGACCTTGTAACACTAACGAGTCACGTGACACCAGGGAGGGAAAAGGCTAATTGGGCCCAATTTTGGTCATTTTTACTTAGGGGTGTACTCACTTTTGTTGCCAGCGGTTTAGACATTAATGGCTGTGTGTTGAGTTATTTTGAGGGGATAGCAAACTTACACTGTTCTACAAGCTGTACACTCACTATTTTACATTATAGCAAAGTGTCATTTCTTCAGTGTTGTCAGTGTTGAAAAGATATAATAAAATATTTACAAAAAATGGGAGGAGTGTAATCACTTTTGCGAGATACTGTATATATACTAGGAGAATAAAAAGTAATTGAGTGGCAGTTGCAGACAAGTGAACAAGGTCCACAAGGCTGAAACGCATTTACATCTGTTGCCTGTTAATGTGTCTTTTCTGGAGAATCAATACATTTTGAAGATTTTAAAGAGCAAGCAAGGAGTTGCGGACCATCTTTTCTCGTAGTTGCAAACTATGGTCAGTTCTTCTTTCAGGCCCTTACCTTCTCGAGGCCCTAAATCAGGGGTAGGGAACCTCGGCTCTCCAGTTGTTTTGAAACTACAGGTCCCATGAGACATTGCAAGACCCTAACAATCACAGGCATGACTCCTAGAGGCAGAGGCATGATGGGATTTGTAGTTTCAAAACAGCTGGAGAGCCGAGGTTCCCTACCCCTGCCCTAAATAATGCCTATGATATTGGAATATTTCTACGTAATAATTAGTGCACAAAGCATTTTGCTGTTTATTTGCTGATTTGACATCACAATGGCAATATATTTTATTCTTTTCTTTGACACAGCGGTTATTTCACTTGTAAGACAGCACTAGCAAAATAATTCAACCCTATAAGTCATAGAGGTTGTGTTGAACATATGGAATGTAATGCACCTTATTTGAAGCACACTGGTTCTTACTGGTTCTAGGTGACACCAGACTTCTTCAAATGTCACTGCTGGCAATATGAAAAGAAACCATATCATTTAAGAGCTGGACCTTTTTGAGCATGATGTACCTATATGATGATGTCTGATTGCCACGCTTTTAATTCGTTGGCTAAAAAAAAATTGGGAACGGGGTTTGGAAAAATAATCCTTACGCTTGCTTTTTAGTCTTTTCAGTGCTTGCATAATAAATAGCAAATGTGTAGTGAACTTTACCAACGTTAAATGTCAGGTTGTAGACTGGTGTCTAGCAACATGGACTTTAGCTGCTGACAATCTACAAATACCAGACATACAGCTGCTGGTAGTGTATTCTCTACCTTGCATCATATAGATATAATAATAGATGATATAGATGAAACTCCTGGTGTTTTTACAAAAGAGATGATATACTGTAACATTCCCATTTTTTTGCTAATGTAAATGTAAGCCCTCACCTTTGTAAAACAACTCATTTTTTCCCCTTTTATGCAGGTGATCACATGACCTCTGTTCTCAGCTGCATAAGAGCTGGGGGAGGAGAAACAGCCGAACACTGGTCTTCTCAGTTTATGGCTGTGCAGGAGAGGGTGCCAGGCCAAGTCTAATTATTGAAGGCAAACAATCCAAGTTTCCATAACGGAACAGACCAAGAACACCAGGGATTTCACACAAAGGAAGGATTACAAAGAGAACTTGATCTTTTATGAATTGGCAAGGTCAGATGTTGGGCAAGCATTTACATGTCGGGAAGGCTTCCTAGTAATGCAGACCTCTAGTGATATGTTTACGGGAATGCCTCAGAAAAATGACATCTACCATTAACCCAGTCACAGTGGCTTTATTCTGCCTCTAAATTGCCCATTACTGAACAACTTTAAGACTATGTAAACCCAACATTTCCTATTACTGATATGCCTGTTGTACCATGTACTTGTATGAAAAAATACAAGTACATGGTACAGCAGGCATATCAGTAATAGGAAATGTTGGGTTTACTTAGTCTTAAAGTTGTTCAGTAATGGGCAATTTAGAGGCAGAATAAAGCCACTGTGACTGGGTTAATGGTAGATGTCATTTTTCTGAGGCATTCCCGTAAGCATATCACTAGAGGTCTGCATTACTAGGAAGCCTTCCCGACATGTAAATGCTTGCCCAACATCTGAACTTGCCAATTCATAAAAGATGTCCATCTCTAGATAAACTCCGTTTTTGGTAGATTCCGAATCAGTGCTGGAATGTAGGGGCCTCTGCCAAATTGTGCCCTCCCCAAAAAGCGTGCACATCCATGTTTATAGTGGCTAAATGACAACTTAAGATTACCACATTATGGTTGATGGAAAACTGAACCAGACAAGGGAGTTGATGTAGTTGATGTGACGTGGTTAACTTAGTGTGACTTGATCATAATGAGCATGGGGAAAAAACAGAACTTGTATAACCAATTGTACTTCGATGGTAGCTCAGTGACAGGAAGGCACTACACAATACAGTTTCTTTGAGGAACTCATGGTCCTACATTTAGTTTCATGTACAATATACCAGAAAATAATGATTCCTGTCAGCAGTAAAAGAAGAAAAAAAAGACTCCAGCTTTACTTCAGTTCAAAGTCCAAGTGTTCTCATGCAGGAAGACAGTCTGTCAGTTCACCATCATATTATTTCCTAGTCCTTAGCATAGCCACTTCGTGTGAGCTTCCCAGCCCTTTTATAATGCCAGCCAGGAATTTCCAGCAGTAAGTCTTGTAGACCAGGGTAGACCGTTTACAGACTGTCCTAATGTCTTGCACAGCCCAAACTCCAGGCCCAATAGAGGAATTTTACAATCAGCCTCCTAAAGGAAGACTGACCTATTTTCCTCGCCAGACTTTTCTAGAGCCCACAAACAACATAATCCACAAATCTGCCACCTCATCGGACATTTTAGCCCCAGAATCTGTAACAATAATCATAACTAAAATCATTCTTCCATATTGAAACCAAGGTAGTTTATGTTCTCTGTCTCCTGAGCTCTCCTCCTAGCCCAAGCCACTGAGACAGGAATTCATGGCGCTGAAGTGGGACACAGAAGGGCTTCATAATCAAACTGCCTGTTTTTTAATGCCCTTACGTGCACAAGGCCTTAGAGCTCATAATAAATTGCAGAGGTCACTGTAACACGAATAGCAGAGCCCCGTTGACTAGACCGGGAGAGCTAGCTGCATCCTTATCATAGAGCCCAATGAGGATGCCTCTCTTGCTGCTGTGTTGCAGAGTTAGAATCACATTTTTTTTTCAAGCATGTACATTTTTATTAGGCAGTTATACAAAGCATAGGATACTTCCAATCTCAGTAGCACAAATATAAGTGTAATGGGTCTTGGATATTTCAAGCTTATTGCAAAGCAGTGTGGATGTCAATATTCTTGAACAATAGAACTGCAAAACATTCAATTTTTCAACCACTTCAGTACAAGCCTATAATACTTTATCAGGCCATCGCTTTCAGTGCTGTAATATTAGGACTGACAATTACTCAGTTGTGCAACACTGTACCCAAATACATTTTACATAATTCTTTTAGGACACATAGAGCTTTTTTTTTTTTTTTTTGGTGGCATTTAACCGCTTCCGGACCGCCCCGCATACTTTTACTGTGGCAGGGTGGTCTGTTAGCGTGTCTGGGTATGCAGCCCCAGAGTGGCAGGACAGCAACGGCAGAAACGATCCGATCCCTGGGACTGGTGGGCAGCAAGTCGAGTGAAGGCAAGATGGCCCCCACTCAACTCTATGCCCTTGGAGGGCTAATTTCTGCCCTCCAGCCTTAAAAGGCACATTTTTTATTGCATTTAAGGGTAAATGTGAGATCTGAGGTCTTCTTTTTTTTTTTTTTTTTTTAAAAGCACCCCTCCCTCCAAGCTTGCACACATATGCCAACATATGTAAACTGTGTTCAAACCACACACATGCGGTATCGGCACGATTGTTAGAGCAAGAACAATAATTCTAGCACTAGATTTCCTCAATCTCTAAACTGGTAACCTGTAGACATTTTTAAAGTGTCCACTATGGAGATTTTTAGGTACCGTAGTTTGTCACCATTCCACGAGCATGCGCAATTTTAAAGCATGACAAGTACCAATTTACTCGATGTAACATCTTTCACATTCTAAAAAAAAAAATAGGTTAACTTAACGGTTTTCTTAACTTTTTCTTGAATAAAAAAAATGCTTTTGTAACAGCGCTGCGCAAATACGATTTGACATAAAGTATTGCAACGGTCTCCATTTTATTCTCTAGGATCGCTGCTAAAAAAAAAATCTATATAGATATGTTTGGGGTTTGAAGTAATTTTCTAGCGAAAAATACTGATTTTAAACAAGTGGCAGAAATAGGCTTGGTCCTTAAGTGGTCGTTGCTGAGCTCTGATCAAAGAGAAGATCTTTTCATATTGAATTTAGGATTTAAAATAAGAAAACAACTGCAGCTTGTTTGTCTGCCAAAGCCTGCATACGGACAATTTTGTTAGCAGTGTGAAACAAGCAGCTGGTGATGCTTGCATGAGACCGATCACACACAGCCGCTCTGCTCAAGGAGTGAGAGACTAGCACATGGTGATACTAGAGGCAAGTTCTGATTTTAAACAACTACATCTCTATTTCAAACAAGAGTGCCAGGCAGATGGTGATCTATCTCCCCAAAGGGACATGGACAGCAAAACCAGAAAAAATTACTGATTTAATAATTTACTACTTCTATCTGAAACTAAGAGAAAGGTTTTGGCTTTAGATACAGATACTGTCATTTGCCATACTTTGGCAATATATTGTTGCTATATTTAGTAATAAACAAAATCAATACAGTTGTGGCCAAAAGTATTGATACCTCTTCACTTTTATAACAGAATCCCAATTTACAATAAAATATATTTCACCACTTTAACCACTTGCTTAATGGGCACCTAACCCCCCTCCTGCCCACATTCATTTTCAGCTTTTAGCACTGTCACTCTTCGACAATTGCATGGTCTTACACTTTACCTCAAATAGAGCTTTCTTTTGGTGGTATTTGATCACCTCTGGGTTTTTTATTTTTTGTTAAAAAGACCGAAAAAATACAAAACCGTTTTATATTTTGTTAATAAATTTTGCAAACGGGTAATTTTTTCTCCTTCATTGATGTGCGCTGATGAGGCTACACTGATGGACTGCATTGATGGGCGGCACTGAGGGGCATTGATAGGTGGCACTGAAGGGCACTAATAGGTAGCACTGATAGCTGGCAGTGATGGGCACCGATGGGTGGCAGTGATGGCCACTAATCGTCACTGGTAAGTGACACTGATAGGCAGCACTGATTGCTGGCACTGATTGCTGGCACTTATGTACTGGTAGGCACTGATTTGTGGAACTGGCAGGTGGCACTGGTGGGCACATATGAGGCGGCTTCGCCTCTTCCTCTTTGGGACCGATGTCCCTTCAACAGAACCCGGTGATCGCCTTTTTTTTTTTTTTACTTTTTTTTTTCTCCTAAAAAAAAAAAAAAATCTGTTTACATCACTGGCTGACAGCTGATCATGTGGTAAGGGGCTGGGATCTACTCCCTGCTCCAATCTGTGATCACCCGAGTCTCATTTACTCGGATGATCACAGCGTGTGCCACTCGGGGGGGGGGGGGGTGTCAAGTGTGCAAAGGTGAGGACGTCTATTGATGGCCTTCTGGCAAACAAGATCTGTGCTGTAGCCATCATTCGGCTATAGTGCGGATCATAGTTTCATAGTTAGTAAGGTTGAATAAAGACACCAGTCCATCCAGTTCAACCTGAGTGAGTGTCTACAATTGTCCCTATCCCCATACATTGCACACTCACATCTGTCCCTACACTCAACGAGCCCACAATCCAAGGTCCCCATTCATATACTAGGGCCAATTTTGGACAGAAGCCAATTAACCTACCTGCATGTCTTTGGATTGTGGGAGGAAACCGGAGTACCCGGAGGAAACCCACGCAGGCACAGAGAGAACATGCAAACTCCAGGCAGGTAGTGTTGTGGTTGGGATTCGAACCAGCGACCCTTCTTACTGCTAGGTGAGAGTGCTAACCACTACACCACTGTGCCGCCCGTATCAGAAGGGGTCAAAGAAGAGCTTCAGTCAGGTATGTGAAAATTTAAGTCAGCAGCTACAAAAACTGACTCCTTGTGGCCGGCTGCTTGCTACACATGTACTGTGATTTGTCCCAGAAGGCTGCGGTTGGGGGACTTCCACTCGGATTGCCCAGGTGATCTGGGTGGAAGTGGGAGCGGGTACCTGTCAAAACTAGATGGGCTCCGCCCTCCAAAAAAAGTGTGATGTGGGGAGGAAACCGAGTGGAACTTTCCCTTTTGGGTGAAGTTCTGTTTTAACTACTGTAGCCATCTTTTGAAAGCAGTAAGAGGAAATTTGAGATCTGCGACAACTATAGTATAGTAAATCAAAAGTTGTTTACTCATGCAGAGTGTCAAGAAAACCAAAAAAAACAAACCACATCAAGAACGGGGTTTGCTCAGCTAAATGGCTTAAATTATATAGGCTATAGACATAAAAACCTTTAATGAGAGCTGTGCTACCCTATTATGTGTACTATGAATCAATATGTGTAATATAAAGTACTAGAAATAACACTTTTTCGATGCACTATATAGCACTTTATGTGTATAATTATTCAATTTTGTACTTGCTGAATTTTAATAATTTTTTACGCCCGCATAGCACTTTATATTACACATATTGATTCATGGTACATATAATAGGGTATTGCAGCTCTCCGTATAGTTTTTTTTTATAGTATAGTAAAGACCACTTTATTAGGTACACCTGTTCAATTGCTTGGTAACACAAATGACCAATCAGCCAATCACTTGGCAGCAACACCAATGCCTTTAGGCATCTAGAGGTGGTGAAAACAACTTGCTGAGCATCAGAATGGCAAAGAAAGGGGATTTAGGCTGGGTTCACACCGCTGCGGGGGGAGAACCGGATGTGATTCGCACAGCAAATCACATCCGATCTCCGTAGCACTGCGAGTTCAGCCATACAGATAGTATGGCTGAACTCGCAGCGGTCCCGCAGCAAACTCGCACAGGACCCTTTTTTGGGTCCGCAACGGAATCGGATCGCATGGGGGTTCACACCATGCGATCCGATTCCTGTGCGAGTCGGCAGATCGCCCTGCGATATGCCGACGGATCTGGGGGTGTCATTAACATAACATTGACACCCCCAGCCGTCCGCATAGGGCAGTGTGAACTGCCGGCGGGAGGTGAGCGATGCGGGAAAACGCCGCGGATTCGCGGCGTTCCCGCATCGCAATAGTGTGAACCTAGCCTAAATGTGGAAGTAAACCTTTTTTTTAACTGCTTCAGCCCCAGAAGATTTTACCCCCTCCTGACCAGAGCACTTTTTACAAGTTGGCACTGCCTCGCATTAACTGACAATTGCGCGGTCGTTCGATGCTGTACCCAAACGAAATTTGCATCCTTTTTTTCCCACAAATAAAGCTTTCTTTTGGTGATATTTGATCACCCTTGCAGTTTTTATTTTTTGTGCTATAAAAAAAAAAAGCGAAATTTTGAAAAAACAAACATATTTTTTACTTTTTGCTATGATAAATATCCCTAAAAGCTTTTAAAAAAAAAAATTAAATAATTATATATATATATATATATATATATATACTTTTACATATTTTTGGTAAAATAAAATCGCAGTAATCCTATATTGATTGGTTTGCGCAAAAGTTATAGCGTGGAAAAGATTCACATCTGTGCGTTTCCTTGCATTTCAGAAATGCACTGTACCAAAAACCACGAAAAAACGCACAAAGCTCCGCTCTAAAAAAAAAGTTCTGAAGCTTCTTTGGGATGATTACTGTGTGTAGGGCAGCCCATTCAGGGGTATGGGCTGCCCCATGTGTGATGAGTGAAAATGCTCCAAAACGCCTCCCAACTTCACAAAAATAAAAATAAAAATGCATGTGGCAGTACGAGTTCACACTATGCAGAGATGTGAACGGGGCTTCACAGCTGAGTTTTTCTGTTCAATCCCTTCTATGTAAAAAGATGGCCATACACTACGCAATCTGATTGTATATTGTGTATTTAGTGGAAGGGTAATCACTGATTGCATTTCATTTAAAAAAACGTGCAGCTGGGAATGGGAGGGTGGATGGTGCAGGGTGTGTGCTAATGAGATCAGCTGGTCGACTCCTTCCTTTGTCATGACCTACAGTCTGTAAGGACGCAAGACAGAAGCAATAGATATGTTTTGAATCATGAATGTAGGACAGCAAGGTAGACTGTAGACTTTATGGAAAGCATTGATATTTTTGCAAAAAAAAGTACATAAAATGCTATATTGGTGCATAGGGGAGCTGGAATTTAGGAAAAAACGCCTTTAAGGTGGTCAGATGAGACTAAAACTGAATTATTTGGCCTCACCACCAAACAATATGTTTGATATATGATGTGTTTTATGAGGGCTCTATATACATGGCCCGTGTCTCCATATGTCATTGGGAAATATATTAACTATGAGGTGCCCATTATCAGGATTTAGGTCTTTGTACGTATTTATGTGCCCTATTAAAAGAGCGTGAATCAGGTTGAGGGATTTTATTATTGGCCATTTTTTTTCCCTATGTTTGTGTCCACCTTTCATGTGTGTTTGTTTTTTTGAAGGTCTGCAACATTGTGTTGCCCAAGACCTGTAAAATCCAAGCAGCCGTGTGTGTGTGTGTGTGTGTGTGTGTGGGGGGGGGGGGGGGGTGTCCTTTCCCCAATTGTGAGTCACAAAATGATGCAATTGCATTGTCTTCCACACAGGGAGGGGAGCTTCATGGTTTCCCACGGAGAGTGGTAAGGAATATTCCATCATGCACACCATGTGCAAACAGTGGATGAGTAATTACAGGAGTCATACTAGATGGATATACCATTATTAAAATCTGCCCTTTAAGGGTCTTCAGGAGTGGTGACGCAACTCCAATCCTCAGATAGATCAATAATGTACGTGGTACATCCTGGTGCAACAGAGGCCTCCCAATGAACAGGTGGTAAATGATTGTTCCAACTGTACCCACCGCTTACCCAAATCCAGTGTACACCAACTGAGAATGTAGGCCATGTGTGCCCCCTTGTGATATTTAATCACATCTGGAAATCCAATCCTGTCTGGCGATTTGGGTCTAGTTAGGAGTTGATAGGCAATCCTGTGTGCCTTACCAGCCCAAAGGGATTTCCCAAATTCATTCTTGAGTTGCTTAAGAAAAGGTTTGGGATATGTATTAGGAGGGTTTGAAATAAGTATAAAAGTCGAGGCAGGACCCCCATCTTCAACACACTGTTCATACCAAACCATGATTGTAATTTAGTAGAGCATTTGGTAAAATCTTTCCTAACCCAGCCAGGAAGGGAATAAAATGTATGTAGAAAAGATTCCCCACTTTGGGCATGAGGAAGATCCCTAGGTACTTTAGATGTCTTGGGTTCCATTTGAAATGGGAAG
Source organism: Lithobates pipiens (assembly GCF_037356315.1). NCBI lineage: Eukaryota > Metazoa > Chordata > Amphibia > Anura > Ranidae > Lithobates > Lithobates pipiens. The sequence goes on from NW_027507789.1 coordinate 70,180,693, forward strand.
TGTTCCCGGAGTCCAGAGCCAACTGGGGTAAATTTTATATTTAGCACTTCTGACTTTGAGATTTTTCTTGAAATCAGAAAGTGCACTGTACGCCTGGAGCTCACTCTGTTAATTAGGGAGGGAAGTGACGGGGTGTGTGATCAAGAATACGATTATCTGTGTAGCCACCTACCCTGTGCTCCCTGCTTTCACTGTGATTCCTCTGATATTGGGGTTACCTGGTATCCGACCCAGAAGTGGTTTAAGAGTTAAAACAAAAAAGTGGGGACAATGGACAGTCTTGCCTCATACCTTGGACTCCAATTGGGTACCATTTATTTTGACCATCATTGTTTGACACAAAAAAATTGTTGCCATCTATTTGAGAAAATTCTCACCCACAGTTAGCAATCCAAGAACCAATTTCATAAATGTCCGCTCCACTCAGTTGATTACCTTGTCGGCGTCAACAGAGGTGCATGCTTTGAACCTCCATTGTGTGTGCCCAGTGTATGGCATTAATGGCTCTGGTGTTGTCCTTTGCCTCCCTCTGTGGGACAAATTCAAACTGGTCTTGTTGATTATTGTTGAAGATTATAAGCAGCACCCTATTCGCTAGGATTTTTGATTCATTTTAGGTCAATGTTCAGTAGGTATATTGGGCAGAAATTACACTAAGTCTTTCCCTCCTTTTCATAATTATTGAAATGGCAGCTCTAAGGGTGTCTGTCAAGAGCAGTTCCCCATCTAAAATAGAGTTGTATCCATCAATTAAAGGTTGCGCTAGAAGTCGTGAAAATGTTTTGTTTGTAATATGAGAGGAAGAAGCTGACAGGGTGAAGGGCCTTGTTAGATTTTGTTTCTTTGAGAGCCCAATGCCATTCAGCTATTGTAGTTGGAGAGGCTATCAGTTGTCAACTGAAGGAGACCAGAAGTAGCAAGAAACTGCTGAATTCTATCTAACTTGTCCTGCAGAGGCTGATCTGGAGCTGGGGGAGAAGAGTTTAAGAGGTCTCTATAAAAGTCTTGAAACCTGCTTGTTATATCAGAAGAGTGGATAAGTTCCCCTATCGGTTTTTTGTTTATTTTTTGCAAACAGCGTGAGTAAGAGCAGGGTGAGCGAGCTGGCAAATTATTGGCATACTTAGATTTCAGACTAGTCACCAGTTGTGGTGACATTACAGAACTCATCTGCAGCCCTGATCTCTGATCCTGGCCTAATGACCACTAAGTTCCATTGATTCTATTCATCTCTATACACTGCTTCTGCCACTTGCCTCCCTCCTGAATTGTACTTTTTTTCTATCAAAGGTAAAGTTTCCGCAACTCTCTGCATCCCAGGTGAAAACCTTGGATGCTCCCATTAACACGGAAGAAATTGTCAAAACGCTCACCTCTTTTGCACCATCAAAAAGGTGCCGGGTTCATACAGGCTGCCCCTGGAATTTTATTCCTACTTCAGTGGAACCCACAACTCTCAAAATTATTTTCTGCTTTTTTTGACGAGTCTGAACTCCCACTCTCAATGAGAGAAGCTTTAACCATCCAAAATCTTGGCCCTGCGTCTTAATTAGGTGATTCTTACTTTGATTCACCCAGTTCAAGTGCGTTTCATGCAGCAAAAGAACACCGTCTTTTAATATACGTTGCTTATTCAAGAATCTCCAAGCTCATAACGACCATGTAGGAGATCATGTTCAAGTATCTCTTGACGCAGCTAAGCTTTCACTTCTGTAGAATGGGAGCATCTGGGGGGGGGGGGGGTGCCTTTGCTGCTTTCGCTTCAATCCCAATTTTATTAAATGGCTGCAATTGTTATATAAGGCACCAGTGTCACGCATAGTGGTCAATGTTTAGATCTCCCCCATTTTCCCATTATCAAGAGGCACACGTCATGGCTGTCCACTTTTGCCACTACTCTACGCGCTTGCCTTAGAAGCCTTAGCTACTACTCTGCGTACCCATCCCAATGTTCGAGGACTACGAGTTGGCCGCTTTGTGGAAACCATCAGTTTGTTTGCTGATGTTATACCTGGAGGATTCGGACCTTTCATTGCATACCCTTCAGGTCATAAACAAATTTGGACCACACTCCAGCCTTCAGATCAATTGCGAGAAATCTTAAATCCAAAATCCCAATGATTTTGCTGTCCAATGTACTTTACCTGGTATGGCACAATCTGGTCTATTTTCCCCTCAGATTTTCCGCACCATTGAGTCTATTCTCAATTCATTTGTATGGGGCTTTAGCTACCACAAATTGGCCTGGAGAGCCTGAGTTTAACTTATACTATATAGCTTCTCAGTTGTCTCCCCTGTATCATTTCAATATCTAGATATCTTTGTTTAAAGATATCTAGCTTTGGTAGCTAGCCCAGAAACCCAACTTGCCATTCACCCCCTCAAAATTATAATGTGCAGGACAAGGGGTGCATGCGAACACTCCCACCGTTCCAATGTGGCCAGTCACAAACTTAGAATTTGGGATCTAGCAATGTGCAAGATCGGGCTCCTGCTTTTCAGGCCTGCAGGCCTCTATGGTGTAATGCTCAATTACCTGAACTTCCAACAATACCTGATTACACCCTCTGCATTTCTAAAGGTGTTATGTATTTATACCATGTTATTTCTGAAATGGGACTAAAAACCTTCCAAGAGCTTAAAATCAAATTCTCCCTCCACAATTTTATACTTTTCAGATATTTACAATTACGGCATGTCCTACACACACAATTTCCAGATTTTTTTTCCCCCAGCTTCACATCCAATTCTAAACATGATTCTAGGCTCAGATCTGAGTGGTTATTTGAGTTACTGTTGCCTTTCTATCATCTCAAACCAGTCTTCCCATTCCCTCTGGTCTTACATTAACAAGCATTTTCATCCACACAACTGCCGCTCACTGTATATTGTTTCTTTTTGGACCATTCTTTGTAAACCCTAGAGATGGTTTTGTGTGAAAATCCCAGTAGATCAGCAGTTTATGAAATACTTAGACCAGCCCAACTGGCACCAGCAACATTCAAAGTCACTTAAAGTGGTAGTAAACCTATTTTTTTTTAACCCTGTAAGGCAATGGCATAATGTGCTAGAATGCATCGCATACTAGCACATTATGAAATACTTTAGAATGAAGCCCCGATTGGCTACGCCTCATTATAAACCTAATTTCCACACGTGTGTGAGAGCAAGGACCGCGGCATGGAGCTCTGAAGGAACAGCACAGGTATGCCGTCCCTTCAGAGCACATGCGCTGTAGGTACAAGTTACGGGTACGTCCTATCCTGTTTTGGCCACCGCTGCACGGTGGGGGACCCGATGCACGTGGCCGGCGGGCACAATCGCTGCCGGCCACGCGCACCAGCACAGGGATTTGTGTGTGTAAACATCCCTGTGCTGTCAGGGGAGAGGAGTCATATCGTTTGTCCCTACTAAGTAAGAAAAACGATATGGCTCCTCTCCTAGTCACTCCCATCCCCACACAGTTAGAACATGCTGCGGGAACACACATTTAACCCCCGCCCCTAGTGTTAACCCCTTCCCTGCCAGTAACATTTACACAGTAATCAGTGCATTTTTATAGCACCGATCGCTGTATAAATGCCAATGGTTCCAAAAAGTGTCAAAAGTCTTTTTCCCATAGTTTGCAGAAGCTATAACCAGTCTGGGTGGGACTGCGAGCCGAGCCGAGTACACAGTACACTCGGCTCGGTTTTTTTCGGCACGCTCCAGAGACGGCAGGGAGGTGGGACTGCGTGACTGCGAGCTGAGCCAAGTACTCGGCTCTGTCTTTTTTTTTCGGCACAGCTTGGTATTTTTCTGCGTCACTTGCTCTTTCGGCACTGCTCACTCTTTTTCGAATCAGACCGTGAGGATCAGCGTATAAATTTTAAGGGGGAAAAAAAGTGAGTCTTATATGCCGATAAATATGGTGTGTAAAACTGAACTGTATATTTAAGATGAGGCCAAACCAGTGTTTTGTAAAAGGGTAGAATTATTGATGTCATCTCTTGAATCAATGTCCTTTTTAATGCATGACAGTATTTTGCTAGCTTTTCCAACATGGGTTCTCCCAGGGAGCCCCTCTAAATTTGTATTTTGCTTCTGTATTTTTGGCATGTAAGTGAGCTACAGTATGTGGCCGGGGGGGGGGCACATACTCTGTGAACTCGGGCAATAGGTAGCTGAGAAGACTATATTGTCATCCCCACGGGGGTTAGGTGGATAGAAGGGAAGCACTATGACCGAGGATGATGAGGGAGGTGCTGTGAAGCAATATTGGAAGAAAGTAGATGGTTAATTACTGTCTACTTAACCCTGAATGCTTTAAAATAGGTTTTCACATTAGAATAAGGTGTTTTACAGGCAGCATACCATAATGTGACTTTTAGGAATGTACCATTAAAAAAAACCCTCTAAGGTCTCGTGCACACTGTAAGCTTAAAGGCGTTTTTTTTTTTTGCCCTTAGCCCCCGCTAGTGGCTGAAAAAGGGTTAAAACCTCCCGCAAAGCGCCGCTGCAGCAGCGTTTGCTGGCGGTATAGCCGCGCTGCTCCATTGACTTCACTGCTCCAAAGATGCGGCTAGCAGGACTTTTTTCACCGTCCTGCCAGCGCACTGGGCTGTTTTTTTCTCAGGTGCTATACATGCCCTATTTTTAGCACTGTAGCGCCTGAAAAACGCGCCAGTGTGAAAGGGGCTTTAGGGAAGTTAAGGCCTTGTGCGTAATGCAGCTCGAAGAAGCTGCTACTACAGGCGTTTCAGCTGTTTTGAGCCATTACTTTTCTGTTTGTTAACTCCCCTCCATGTTAACCTATGTGTCCATGCACACTATAGGCGTCTTCAGGAGTTTAGTGGCAGGGGAGTTTATAGGCAGAAAAAACTTTGAACTATTAGAAGGTTAAATAAAGTAGAATAGGGTGGCAGTAAGATGTCTCTCAAAGTTCACATAACTTTGGTTACTTGTATTTACATATACTATGTTTTTTGTTTGTTTTTTTCAGACTAGGAGCTCACGTCACTCCCAGAGCTCACAACCTGGCCTTGCAGATCAAGCAGCTAAATTGTCTTTTGCTTCAGCTGAATCCCTGGAAACCATGTCGGAAGCAGAATTACCACTGGGGTTCAACAGGATGAACCGTTTCCGGCAAAGCCTGCCACTGTCTCGGTCCACTAGTCAAACCAAACTGCGTTCACCAGGTGTGTATGCTGGCTAGTATGCATTGCAGATATACATTGTCTTATGTTGATTTTTTTTTGAGTATCATTATTTTGGTTATCATTGGATCTTCCGTCATTCTTTTTAAAAAGAGCTAGAAACTGTTAAGACAAAAAAAGAAAACCGATGTTTCCCAAATAATCCAGCCATGAACTTGCGTTATAAAAGCTCAATTGAAGTCACGCTTTTTTATAAAGTTTTGTAGTCCTGTACCACCCGCATGCTATGATTTGTTACTGGTTTTTGCTTAAAGTGGTTGTAAAGCCACTATCTTACTATCATGCCATCCCCTCTGTTAAATAAGGACATGCTGCACATTATGTGTGTTATAAAAAATTTCCAGATTTCTACCTTCTTTCAGAGCATCTCCTGGTGTTCACGTGACTCTTTGGCTCTCTCCTCTCCTGGGCTGACAGGTTCAGCGCACAGAGAACTCCCAATGACATAAGCTGGGAGGAGTCACGAGAGCACAGGGACACATGCTGAAAGAAGGTAGAAGTCTGAATCTTTTTTATAAAACGCATACTGTGCGGCACATCCCCTTATTTAACAGGGGGGGTGGTATGAGCTGTGGATGATGGAGGCACGTTAACTGACAACGGTGTCAGGGCTCAGCAGCCATGATAAACTGTGGTCAGTTTGCAAAGGGGAGGGCAGGACCGGGCAGGGTCAGCCAGGTATTTCAGGTGATACAGGGGGGCCAAATTATACAGCACAAGCACTGTGCTGTATAACATGCTTTGAGAACATGATCTATTTTTTTTTTTTTCGGGTAACAAACACTTCAAAAATACCTGCCTTAATGTGCTAAAGCTTTATGCTGGCATAGCTGAGTTACACCCACACCTCTCAGCATAAATGTCCTCACACAAACTTCCAATGCAGAGGAAGAGTTGAGGTGAACAAAGAACACAGAGGAAAAATGGGTATGCTTTAAGACCATATTAAATAAGGGTATTAGCCAGTGCATCCCAATGGGAATTTAATCTAAAAGAGCGAAAAAAAAGTCCTGGGTGGCTTAACTTCAATGTGAAAATGCATATAAAAGCAAAGGAGAAGGCCTTCAAAAAAGCAAGGCTGAGGGATCATCATCAGCATTCCAACTTTACAAAGAATGCAACAAAAATGTAAGGCTGCAATCAGGATGGCTAAAATAGAACACGAAAGGCATATAGCGGAGGAGAGTAAAAAAAATCCCAAGAAATAAGTACATAAATAGTAAGAAAGAGAGGTCAGATCATATTGGTCCCATAAAGAATGATGAAGGGAATATGGTTACTAAGGCTGGAGAGATGGAAAAGGAATTGCATTTATTCTTCTACTCAGTCTTCACGAGGGAATTGGGGGACCTTCAGTAAACAAAACTGCATTGTTTATCCTCATGACACGTCACAGGAAGCACCCTCATGGCTAACAGAGGACAGAATTAGAAATAGACTTGAAAAACTTAAAATGAATAAGTCACCAGGACCAGATGGCTTTCACCCGAGGGTCCTTAAGGAACTCAGTCAAGTTATTGCCAGACAATTGTTCCTAATTTTTACGAACAGTCTGCTGACTGAAATGGTACCAGCTGGTTGGAGAAAAGCCAATGTAGCACCAATATTTAAAAAAGGGCAATATACATCCCAAGGAATTACAGACCAGTTAGCCTAACATCAATTGTATGCAATCTCTTGGAGGGGATGATAAGGGACTATATAGAAGAGTTTAGGAATGACAACGGTATTATTAGTAGTAATCAGCATGGATTCATGAAGAATTGTTTTGCCAAACCAACCTATTAACCTTCTGTGAGGAGGTGAGCTGCCATCTAGATAAAGGAAGGCCCATAGAGATGGTGTAGCTGGATTTTTTAAAAGCATTGGATACAGTTCCCCATAAACATTTAATGTACAAAGTAAGGTACGTTGGCATGGACCATAGGGTAAATGCATGGATTGAAAAGTGGCTACAGGGGTGAGTTCAGAGGTTAGTGATGGGGAGTACTCGCAATGGTCCTTGGTGGAAAGTGTCAAAGAAAAAAGGGAATATGTGGGACTTTGAATGAGATGCAACAGGGAATATTGCCCCTCCATCCCTGGTTGCTTATGCAAAAAAGAGGGGGGAGGGTGGGACTTTAGATGAGGTGTGTGGGGTAGAGCCAGACAAAATCATATACATATGTAAAAAATTATATTCTTTATTAGACCAAAGATAGGGCATGGATCAACCCATATAAATGCATAATAGCACACATAAAATACAAAGTATCAACATACATATTGAGGATAATCACCAACATGGCACAGAAAGTAAATATTGTACATCACAGTCCCCCAAATGGAGTAGACATAACATTATATCATGGTGGTAAAGCAATAAGACCATCTAGAATCATAAATATGAAATGGATGCATCAAAATAAGCTCAAGGACGTTTCATGGACTTTTGTCCACTCATCAGGAGCAAGTGCATACATGTACTAAAGAGGATAAAAATCGCAATTATAGTTTGATATAACCACAGACTGGGGGGGGGGGGGTGGAGGGATTAAGGATGATGATGATGAACAGATAAACGGCCATAACTGAAAGTACTTCGATAAGAACTGATGCTGAGACCTTGCGATACCACCTGCCGGAGGTCAGCCAGATAAATATGTCCAGCATGGGAGCTGAGGAAAGGACCCAAGCATGAACCAGGAGCACACACGCAGTCCCCCAAAAAGTATGTATGGAAAAATCTTGATATAGCTGTGGATGGGTTTTCTATATTGTATACAATAGTATGTGGTTTGTTACCATATTGGTATAAAGAAAAAGAAATGTCATATAGAGTAGGCCCATCATCACAGTATAGAAGTAATATTGTGCAGCATATTATCAAGGTGAACAGAATGAAAATAGGGTGTCCATATAGTGAAAATAGGGAAGAGGAGATGAGATTCCTGAAATCAGGAGAAAATAATGAAAGCTAGAGTAAAGAAATAGTAATAATGCTTGTTATAGAGCAATTCAAAATAAATCCAGAGCTTGCTATATATTTACCCATGTAGGTCCTGATGGGATATGAACCAAAAATGGAGTGCAGCATGGGGCTGCTGAGAAACAGTCACTGAAAGGGAACTGCAGAGTGAGCCCAGTGGCCAGGGTCCCATCCATGGTCACACTGGCATGACAACAAAGGAGAGACAGCACGGCAGCATGTGTCAGCTAAGCTGAAATAGCACATGCCTGCGTGAAGGGACGCCCATTGGGTGGAAAGTGCCCTGGGAACAATCCTGTTTAATTTATTCATAAACGACCTGGAGGATGGGGTAAACCATTAAATTTTTGTATTTGCGAATGATACTAAGCTAAGCAAACCAATAACTTATCCACAGGATGTGGAAACCTTGCAAGAAGATCTGTACAAATGAATGAGGTGGACAACTACATGGCAAATTAGTTTTAATGTAGAAAAATTTTAAATAATGCATTTGGATGGCAAAAATATAAATGCAATCTGCTCACTGGGGAGAAAACGTCTGGGGGAATCTAGGATGGAAAAAGACCTGGGAGTCCTAGTAGATGATGGGCTCAGCATTGGAATGCAATGTTAATCTGCGGAAAGCAAAGCAAACAGAATGCTGGCATGCATTATAAAGGGGATTAACTCCAGAGATAAAACAATAATTCTCCCACTCTACAAGACTCTGGTCCAGCCACACCTGGAGTATGCTGTCCGGTTCTGGGCATCAGTTCTCAGGAAGGATTTGCTGGAACTGGAGAAAGTCCAGAGAAGGGCAACAAAACGAATTAAGGGACTGGAGGGCATTGGCTTATGAGGAAAGGTTGTGAGCACTGAACTCTTGGCTCCTCCCCGTATCAGATGACTCCCTGGGAGAAGCTCTCTCCTGAGGGGGTTACCTTTGGCGGTTATAGCCGCTGAATGTATGACTCAGCCCGCCCCGCCCCCCGGTGCCTGCGTCAATGGATTTGATTGACAACAGCAGGAGCGAATGGCTGTGCTGCTATCAATCTATCCAGTCAAGAGCCAAGAACCCCTGGCAGAGAGACAGCACGTCCCCATCCGGTCAAGTTCCAGGGCTCAGATAAGTAAAACGGGAGAACTGGGGGTGGTCACTGGCTGATGTTTTTTCATCTTAATTCATAGGATGCATTAAGATGAAAAAAGATGAAGATTTACAACCCCTTTAACCTTAAACTGTAAGAGTGGTAAGGAAGTGGAATTCTCTTCCACGGGCAGTGGTTTCAGTGGGGAGCATTGATAATTTCAAAAAACTATTAGATAAGCACCTGAACGACCACAACATACAGGGATATACAATGTAATACTGATATAAAATCACACACATAGGTTGGGGACTTGACTTGTGTCTTTTTTTTTTTTCAATCTCACCTACTGTGTAACTATGTAGGTGTGTTAAACGAAGTCTTTTTCTGAGTGCTGATTACTGGGAGCACTGGTTATTCAGTAACTCTGGTCTGTATTGGACTGCACAGTCATATGCAACTAATGTGATAAAAAGTGGATGTAAGCCGATGAAAATATATTTTATTAGTACAATGTCTGTGGCTGCAAATCTATTTCTGTGACTTTAAATTGACTTTAAAGTGGACCAATAATATAAATAAAATCACCTTTACGTAAATCAGTAGTGCATATGCCTGTATTACCAAATCCCATTTGTATTTTAAGTAGAAAAGGGCACGGATCCTGTATGACAGTTTAAACAAATATAAAATGCAGTTACCATATGATGCACAGAAAGTAAACAACAAACTTCCTTTAGCCTAGCTAAGTGAAATCTTCATTCTTTTGTGTACCACACAATCCCCCTCCTAGATTCTGCAGCGCACAATACGAGGCTTTCAGCAACAGAGGAAGTGTTCTCAATACAAAAGCTGTGGTCAGCACATGATATGGCTATGTGCTGATTGACAAGCTACATGCTTGTGAATCCAGTGACAATGATTGCCACTACTGCATTTTTTGTTTCCACTGTCGTACAAGCAGGCACAGCAAATGTTGCTTTGAATTTAGGAAAGTGCAGAAATATTGCCATACAATCACAAAAAGCTGCTTTAGGTGGATCTCACTGGCAATCTCAACAGGTGTTTATGGGACTTTACCATGGGGCTAAAAGAAAACTGTGCAGATTATTTAAAGAGGAAGTAAAGTCTTTATTTTTAATTGTACCTACAGGTAAGCCTATACTAAGGCTTACTTGTAGGTACTGTAAATTTTTTCCTAAACTTGCATGGCTTAGGAGATATTTACTATAAACGCAGCTGTCAATGTCATCCGTGCATGCACACTGAAGGAACGGCCCACTTGCGCTGTTTCTTCAGGGTCCGTGCCGTGACCATTAGCACCCACGCGCAAGCGATGTAATCGTGGCTCCAGCCAATCACAGCACCGGAGCCCACAAACCCAGAAGTTTTGTTCGTGAGCTCCTATAAACATGTCGGCCATGTGAGTGGTGTTCCGGCGCCAATCCAGGGCATCAGTCTGAGGTAAGTATTTCATAATGAAATGGTATGTGATTAGAATATTAGCTCATTATGCCTTTTGTCTTGCAGATTTTTTTTTCTGTTTTTTTTTTTTTTTTTTTTTAGAGATTTACAACTTCTTTAACCACTTGACCACTGGGCACTTAAACACCCTTAATAACCAGACCAATTTTCAGCTTTCGGTGCTCTCACATTTTGAATGACAATTACTCAGTCATGCAACACTGGACCTATATGAAATTTTTGTCCTTTTTTTCACACAAATGGAGCTTTCTTTTGGTGGTATTTAATCACCGCTCGATTATTTTATTTTTTGTGCTATAAAAGAAAAAATACAGAAAATTCTGTAAATTTTTTTTCTTTTTCTTTGTTTCTGTTATAAAATTTAGCAGATTAGTAATTTTTTCTTCATAAATTTTGGTCAAAATTTATACTACTACATATCTTTGGTAAAAATAAGTACAAATTGGTGGATATTATTTGGTCTTTGTGAAAGTTACAGAGTCCACAAGCTATGGTGCCAATATCTGAAAATTTATCACACCTGAAGTACTGACGGCCTATTTCAATTCTTGAGACCCTAACATGCCAGAAAAGTACAAATACCCCCCAAATGACCCCTTTTTTGAAAGAAGACATTCCAAGGTATTTAGTAAGAGGCATGATGAGTTTTTTGAAGTTGTCATTTTTCCCACAATTCTTTGCAAAATCAAAATTTTTTTTTAATTACTTTTTTTTTTTTTTTCACAAAATTGTCATATTATCAGTTTATTTCTCACACACAGCATATGCATACCACAAATTACACCCCAAACACATTCTGCTATTACTCCCGAGTACGGTGATACCACATGTGTGAGACTTTTACACAGTGTGGCCACATACAGAGTCCCAACATGCAGGGAGCACCATCAGGCGTTCTGGAGCACCCAGGACAATTCTGACATTTCTCTCCTACATGTAAAAATCATCATTTATTTGCTAGAAAATTACATAGAATCCCAAAACATTATATATGTTTTTTTAGCAAACACCCTGGAGAATACAATGGTGGTCGTTGCAACTTTTTATCTCGCACTGTATTTGCGCAGCAATTTTTTCGAATGCTTTTTTTTTGGAAAAAAAAACTGTTTTGTGCTTTAAAAAAAAAAAAAACACACAGTAAAGTTAGCCCAATTTTTGCATAATGTGAAAGATGAAGTTACACCGAGTAAATAGATACCTAACATGTCACTCTTCAAAATTGCACACGCTTGTGGAATGGCGCCAAACGTCGCTACTTAAAAATCCCCATAGGCGACGATTTATTTATTTTTTTACTGGTTATTTTTTTTTGAGTTACAGAGGAGGCCTAGGGCTAGAATTATTGCTCTCGCTCTAACGTTCGCAGCGATACCTCACATGTGTGGTTTGAACACCGTTTTCATATGTGGGCGGGACTTACGTATGCGTTCGCTTCTGCATGCGAGCACATGGGGACAGGGGCGCTTTAAAAAAAAAATAAAAAAAAATTATTGTTCATTTTACTTTATTTTCGTTTGACGTTTTTTTCCCCAAAAATAAATTTTTTGATCACTTTTATTCCTATTACAAGGAATGTAACCATCCCTTGTAATAGGAATATGGCATGACAGGTCCTCTTTACAGTGAGATATGGGGTCAATAAGACCCCACATCCCACCTCTAAGCTGGGAAGCCTGAAAAAAAAAAAAAAGATTCTGGCTTTGATCATATTGGCGAGTCAGTATAAGCACCGGAGGGCGGCGGGAGGGGGGGTTTGTCTATGGCTGGGTATTGCAGGGTATCACCGACTATGGCTGAGTATGGCTGGGTATCTCAGAGTATGGCGTTGCAGAGCATTGCAGAATATTGGCGGGTATTGCAGAGTGTTGCAGGGTATTGGCGGGTGTTGCAGAGCATTGCAGAGTGTTGCAGGGTATTGGTGGATGTTGCAGAGCATTGCAGAGTGTTGCAGGGTATTGGCGGGTGTTGCAGAGTGTTGCAGGGTATTGGCGGGTGTTGCAGAGCATTGCAGAGTGTTGCAGGGTATTGGCGGATATTGCAGAGTGTTGCAGGGTATTGGCGGATATTGCAGAGTGTTGCAGGGTATTGGGTGTTGCAGAGTGTTGCAAGGTATTGGCGGGTATTGCAGGGCATTGCAGAGTGTTGCAGGGTATTGGTGGGTGTTGCAGAGCATTGCAGAGTGTTGCAGGGTATTTGCGGGTGTTGCAGAGTATTGGCGGGTGTTGCAGAGCATTGCAGAGTGTTGCAGGGTATTGGCGGGTGTTGCAGAGTGTTGCATGGTATTGGCGGGTGTTGCATGGTATTGGCGGGTGTTGCAGGGTATTGCAGAGCGTTGCAACAGGGTATTGCAACAGGGTATTGCAGCAGGGTATTGCAGCAGGGTATTGCAGCAGGGTATTGCAGGGTGTTGCAGAGTAATGGCAGGGAATTGAGGGGTTAATTTTCGGTGAGCAGCGATGTGGGCACTGCAGATGCAGCCCACATCGCTGCTGACACGGATCTCTTCCCCCTCCGCTGTACCGATCGTTTGTTTACAAGTGATCACTCCGTCATTTGACGGAGCGATCACGTGGTAAACGGCCGTATTGAACACTTCTTCCCCTTTCTACCCCCAGGGAATCCGTATAACCATTTTCCTCATATTTATTCAGTAAGTCTCCTTATTAATTGATATACCCTTTTGGGTCCCCCCAGTACTGTATATTCTCTGTATTGTATTACACACGCCCCCATGGTGTCTCTGTTCCACTGCCTTATTTCTGCACTGGTTTTCTGGGTCCAACTACCAAGCTGTGCTGAACCACCCTTTAGCTTTACTGTATGTACTCTACATATAGTATGTTGTGTATTGTTATTGATTATAGTATGTATATTTTGTTGTTTTTTACTAGCTGATCAGAATTATAAGCTCCGGAAGAAGCATGTGGTACACGCGAAACATGTCGAGCAAGAGTATAACATCATCTCAGAACCCCTCTTGATGCTCCACTATATTTTGGTTTACTTATTACATTGTAAAGAGTGTGTTATTTATGAATTATCCCAATATAGTACTGTCCCAAAATATTAGGAACATTATAGGGTTGTTTTTCTGATCTATCTTGGTTTTATAAAAATGTCTTGTAACATTCTGTGTTTATATTTTGTCATTTTTTTTAAATGTATAGTGCCTAAACATTCCATTGCCCAATTTTTCTTCTATGTCCAAGCTATCCTATATCTGATGGGCAGGCTGTGAGATTTCTTTGGGGGGGGGGGGGGGTCAGATATGACCAACTGGCCACCTAGCTGATCGGTTATAGTGCCCCCCCCCCCCCCCCCCAGGCAGACAACACCCCTGCTCCATCGGGAGGTGGCATGTCATGAGAGAAAGTACCCTCCACTTATTCTCACTGGAACAATAAAAATGAATACTCTCCTTTCCTCCCTTACTTGCACCTAAAAGGTTTTTACCTTTTTAAAGTGGTTGTAAAGTAAAAAATAATAAAAAAATGCCAGCCCCCTCTGTTTTATGCAGCCAACCTACACTGTAAATGTTAGTGTAAAATTATGTCTCTAAGAACCTTATCGCCAATCTTTTCTGGCCACTCTCATCCTCCGATCTAAGGGCTACAGCAGGAGGGGCAGAGATCTCTCTGACATCTTCTGGGGGGGGGGTCGCGTGACTGCTGTGATGGCCGCTCAGCCCTCCCAATGTAGCCCTTAGATGGGGAATGAGAGCAGCCGGAGGTCATGTGACTGGCTACTTTTGAGACATTCCAACGGCCAAGATCCAAAGAATCTCCACATCTTCGTGTCCTGCGATGAATAGAGGAGAAAATAGGATTTTTTGCGCTCGCCGTGAAATCAGTTTCTCTGCATTCTTTAAAGGACACAGTACACACCCCTCTGGTTGTTTTTCCTTTGACCAGTTGTTTATATGTTTTCTGTGCATTGCTTTGTGACTATATGAGCTGCCTCTAGCAGATGCAGTGTTTGACCACTGGCAAAAGTTACTGCAGGGCTGTACTACTTTGTGCACCTCCAGGTGGCACTATAATCCAACTGTCAATGGTTAGGATTAAAAGGATTTCTGCTGTGTCCTTCAATGAATGCAGAGAAAAAGATTTTAGGGTGCGTGTAGAAAATCTATTATTTTATTTTATTTTTCCATGGGAGACCATAGTTTTACTATAACACATAGAAACAGGTTTATTTACTATAAGGTATTCACATGTAAATCTTAAACAATATATTTTATATTGTAGAGAATCTGCAATTAGGTGTGGGAACTCTCACAGGTGGGAAGTAACACCTGAAACTCCTAAGAGTTGGATCCTATGGCAGGCAGATGTTGCTGGGGTATCAAGGCCATACATTATATCAAGCCAGGAGATGAGGCTCATCAGCTTTAACCTTTAACTTAAATACCAGTTTTAGGTAGACTGACCCTTAATTTTGTAATTTGCACCAGAAAAGACATTTGGGGGTTGATTTACTGAAGGCAAATAGTTCACTTTTTAAAGGGACTTTTCCACAAAGTACAGCAAATAAGGTGAAACTTTGCTGACATTCATCATCTATCCATGTGCAAGCAAAAAATTGTTTTTTGATTTTTCCTTGTACATGTAAATACATGAGTATTCTTTACATAGTGAAATTTCACCATATTCACTGAGCTCTTGGAAAAATTATGTTGCAACGTGCAATTTCCCATGCAAATTAAACATCCAATTTGCTTTCATTAAAGAAAACTCATGGAGTCTGACAATTTGCGATGAACATTAGAGAGACCCTTTCCTTCTCTTCACCATAAGTTCATAATCTAGTTTCCTGTTTTCCTTGATGCAATAAAAATGAGATTCCTCTTCTTTTTCAGGTGTCTTGTTCCTGCAGTATGGCGATGAGACAAGGCGTGTACATATCACACATGAGATCACCAGCATGGACACTTTACATGCTCTTATTGTGCATATGTTCCAACAAAAACTCACCATGGGAATGTTGAAATCTCACAACACCGCCATACTTATCAAAGACGAGTCCCGCAATGTCTTCTATGAATTGGAGGATGTCAGGTATGGATTGTGTAAAGACTGTTTGCCAGCCTGACTGTGGTTCAAGAAAAGATCAATAGGGAATGTGCTGAGTTCACTATTGGCCTAAAGGTGTACTGTAAGATTATGAGTGAATAACTAACCTTAAAGTGGAACTTTAGTCAGAAAATGAAAGGATAAGTTCACCTTTACAAAAAAAATAAAAAAAATAAATGCACATTTTATTTTGCAGCTAAAGAAATATGCATTTATTATTATTTTTGTAATGGACTGTCTGTGTATCTGTCTGGCCATACCTCCGATAAGGCCAGGCAGTTATACTGTGACAGGAAGACTTCATGAACTACCACAACGATTAATAGCCTAGTTCATTAATAGGTAGATCACTGAAAACTACAAGCAACAGCCACAAAGTCGCTTGGAGTTTTCTGATTCACAGGACACTGTGAATGGATGATCCGGCGGGTGGGCAGAGCTCAGTTTTTTACAGATTGTGATAGCTAGCAGAAGGGAGATCTCCTGCTAACTGTCAGAGCGGGGGTTCGGGGGAGCGGGGGGCCGGTGCATCTGTAACATGTTACACCCTGAATATGGGTATAACATGTTACAAAAGGTGAACGTATCCTTATAGATCACTTCAGGCTGTCCTCTTTGCATGTACACAGTAAAACATAAATAAGTGCCTGAACTTTTAAAAATGCAGTAATGCACTGTCTCACCCCGTTCTGCACATGCTCAGTTGCCCACTATTCTTGGTACTGTGTCTAAAATCAGAGCCACTAGAGCAATAGAGGCTGATCAGCTAACAGGTTTAAGAGTACTTTCACGCAATATCCCTGTTGAATGCAGACTCTAAATTATTTGCAAAAGTATTAGCCACAAGGATGAAAGATCTGATGACCGATCTGGTGCATGTGGACCAAGTGGGGTTCATCCCTAGCAGAGAAGGAAGAGACAATGGGGTGAGAACATTGCTCTTGCTTCAGAAAATTAGAAAGTTAAATACCCCAGGTCTATTCCTGTCAATAGATGCAGAAAAAGCATTCGACAGGGTGGACGGGGGATTTATGTTGAACACCCTGGAAGCTATAGGAATAGGTCCAATGGATCAAAGTATTATATAAACACCCTACTGCAATTGTAAAGGTCAACGGGCTTCATCTTCCCCTTTCAAAATGTTCAGTGGAACAAGACAGGGGTGTCCCCTATCACCGCTATTATTCGTGCTATCACTGGAACCCCTTTTGGCAATGATTAGGAATTGCCCAGATATAGGCGGGATCAAGGCAAGAAAGGAGGAGCATAAAATATCAGCTTATGCTGAGGATGTACTATTCTATATTTCTAATCCTAGGATTACAATGCCCAATTTAATGAAGATACTGAAACATTATGGAGAATTATCAACCTTAAAAATAAATCTAAATCAGAGATCTTAAACATAAACGTAAATAAACAGGAAGAACAGTGCCTACAGCAAGAATTTCAATTTACATGGAAGACAGAATTAAAATATTTAGTAATAAGATTAACATCATCCCCAGGGAAAATACACCAGGTAAACTGTATCTACTAAATGAAATAAAATCGGAAATAAGAAATTTAGCAACAAGGTCCCTCTCATGAATAGGACGATGGATAGGACGAATAAATATCATAAAGATGGTAATAGTACCAAAAGTTTTGTACAAATTTCAAATGTTGCCTATTTCTCTACCTCAGACATATTTTAAAACATACAAAAATATAATAACTAACTTAATTTGGTAGATTAGAAAACTGAGAATTTCATTCTCAGTACAAAGGAAAGATAAAGCGCAAGGCGGGCTAAAGGTACCATACTTAAAAAAAATATTATAATGCGGTTTTAATATCATGAGTAATGGCGTGGGTAAGGGAGAAAAATTAAAAAAGATGGGTACAAGTTGAGAATATATTGAGTGATACACGGCTGGGTAGAATTATTTTGACTATTTGAACAAGGCAAATGGAAATAGAACTCACCATTATTTTCACTGAAAGAAACAAATTATTTCACACCAGGAAAAGGAAATTATTCGGAGCATGGATAAAAAATTAAAACGCACAATTAAAGGACATAATAGAAAATAGGAAAATATGCACATTTCAAGAATTAGAACACGAAACAGATTTGATAGTGATTAATGAATGGCAGCATCTTCAGTTGAAGCATTTTGTTCCAACTTTGCCACAACCAATAAGCTCAGTGGATGATAGAAGGCCTCTGGAGCGTCTATGTATAGCATCAAACACAAGAAATGGTATTTCACGGATTTATAAAATCTTAATGGCAATGGAGGGGTTGGAGGTTCCGCCATACATAAAAAAGGGAAAACAAAAATTAGGAAAAATATTGAGACTGGTACATAGCTACGCTGCAGATACTAATACAGCAGAGATGAACTACAAATGCCTTATCAGGTGGTATATAAGTCCAGACAAACTATGCAAATATCAAATCACCACACTGTTGGCGAGGATATAAAGTAGTGGGAACGTTGGCCCACATATGGTGGGAGTGTCCAAAAATAAAAGGATACTGGCAAGAGATTTTACAGTTAATAAGAGATCACTAATAGAGAAATATTAGAAGACCCTTGGATGTGCTTATTCCGCGGGACAGAACGTTCAATAAAACAATATAAAGAAACTGCAATACCTTATCTGATGAACGCAGGCAAAAGCTAGATACCAAAACGTTGGCAAGAAATAGAAAGCCCCACAATAAAGGATTGAATTGGAAGGGTAGAAGAGACATATAACCTGGAATATCTGAGATACAGCAGAGAGGAGGGAATGGTAAATGGATGGAAAGATTGGAAGACGTTTAAGAAGAAGATGAGATATGTGGAGTTTGTAGAAGGATAAGACAGGGCAAACTGGGAGAAATGGAGAAATGTTTGAATTTTGAACTTTTTTTTTTTTTTTTTTTGTACGTTGATATAATTAAAATAAATTTTATTATATATATATATATATATATATATATATATATATATATATATATATATATATATATATATATAATGAGTACTTTCACACCTGTGGGGGGGGGGGGGCGTTAGCAGTACACTTTCACCGCTGTTATAGTGGTGCCTTTCGGCCACTGGCAGGGTGCTTTTAACCCCCACTAGTGGCAAAATAAAGGGTTAAAAGTGCCCACAAAGCACCGCTGCTGAAGCGCTTTGCAGGCACTTTGGCAGCGGTGGCCATTGATTTTAATGGCAGGGGTGATGGAGGAGCGGTGTATAAACCATTCCCACACTGCCTGAAATATGCTGCTTGCAGAACTTTTTCTAACGTTCTGCAAGTGCACCATTCCAGTGTGAAAGCACTGCCGGCCTACCTGCAGGGTAGGCCTTTTTCAGGCGCTTTACAGGTGCTATTTTTAGCCATTTAGTGCCCTGAAAAACGCCTCAGTGTGAAAGTAGCCTTATGCCGCGTACACACGGGCGGACTGTATGGCGTACTTAGTCCGCCGAAACACATTTCAGCGGACAGTCCGCTCGTGTGTGGGCTTCAGCGGATTTTTTCAGTGTGCAGTCCGGCGTACTAAGAATTTCGGTTTTTTCGAAATTCTGTCTGTCGTACTCGCATTTCGGCGGACAATCCGGCCGTGTGTATGCTAGTCCGCCGTACTTTTGAAATGAGCGGACTTTTCCCACCCGGAGAAAAGTCCGCTCATTTCGAGCGGGTATCCAGGTAGGCGGGGCCCGCGAAGGAGACGTCGCTGGCCCCGCCGCCTGGTATGGACTTAAAGGGGATCCCCAACGCCGAAAAAAATCGGCGTGGGGGTCCCCTCCAAGTCCACAACAGACCCTTGTCCGAGCACGCTACCCGGCCGGCCAGGAAAGGGGGGCGAGCGAGCGCCCCCCCTCCTGAGCCGTACCAGGCCGCGTGCCCTCAACATGGGGGGGTGCCTTGGGGAAGGGGGGGCCGCGCGGCCCCCCCACCCCAAAGCACCTTGTCCCCATGTTGATGAGGACAAGGGCCTCTTCCCGACAACCCTGGCCGTTGGTTGTCGGGGTCTGCGGGTGGGGGGCTTATTAGAATCCGGGAGCCCCCTTTAATAAGGGGCCCCCGGATACCGGCCCCCCACCCTATGTGAATGAGTATTGGGTACAATGTACCCCTACCCATTCACCTGTAAAATAAAAGTACAAAAAAAAAAACACAACACAGGAGATAAAATACTTTATTGCACAGCTCCGGGGGTCTTCCGTCTTCGGGGGTCTTCTCGCCGGACTCCTCCGCTATCTTCTTGTAGCTCTTTTGCTAGCGGAGGAGTCCGGCTTTCTTCCTCGCCGCCGGCCTCTTCTCCCGACTTCGGGGGTCTTGTCCCCCTCTTCGGTTCTTCTGCCGGGCCACCGCGCCTTCTTATAGCTCTTTTACAGGCGGTGGCCCGGTCTTCTGTCGCCGCCGCCTTCCGTTCTTCTTCTTCTTCTTCTTCTTCTTCTTCTCCTTCTTCTCCTTCTTCTCCTTCTTCTCCTTCTTCTCCTTCTTCTCCTTCTTCTCCTTCTTCTCCTTCTTCTCCTTCTTCTCCTTCTTCTTCTTCTTCTCCTTCTCCTTCTTCTCCAGGAGATGTTGACTCGACGCTCTCTCCGGCCACAATGCCAGGGCCGTGCTGCGCGGCCACTTATATAGGGACAAGGGGCGGTGTCACATGGCTTTATGTCACATGGGTTGGTCACATGGGTTGATGTCACATGGGGGCTATGACATCGTAAGGGGGTGGGGTCACCATGTGACACCAACCCATGTGACATAAAGCCATGTGACACCGCCCCTTGTCCCTATATAAGTGGTCGCGCAGCACGGCCCTGGCATTGTGGCCGGAGAGAGCGTCGAGTCAACATCTCCTGGAGAAGAAGGAGAAGAAGAAGAAGAAGAAGAAGAACAGAAGGCGGCGGTGACAGAAGACAGGGCCACCGCCTGTAAAAGAGCTATAAGAAGGCGCGGTGGCCCGGCAGAAGAACCGAAGAGGGGGACAAGACCCCCGAAGTCGGGAGAAGAGGCCGGCGGCGAGGAAGAAAGCCGGACTCCTCCGCTAGCAAAAGAGCTACAAGAAGATAGCGGAGGAGTCTGGCGAGAAGACCCCCGAAGACGGAAGACCCCCGGAGCTGTGCAATAAAGTATTTTATCTCGTGTGTTGTGTTTTTTTTTTGTACTTTTATTTTACAGGTGAATGGGTAGGGGTACATTGTACCCCATACTCATTCACATAGGGTGGGGGGCCGGTATCAGGGGGCCCCCTTATTAAAGGGGGCTCCCGGATTCCGATAAGCCCCCCGCAGACCCCGACAACCAACGGCCAGGGTTGTCGGGAAGAGGCCCTTGTCCTCATCAACATGGGGACAAGGTGCTTTGGGGTGGGGGGGCCGCGCGGTCCCCCCTTCCCCAAGGCACCCCCCCATGTTGAGGGCACGCGGCCTGGTACGGCTCAGGAGGGGGGGCGCTCGCTTGCCCCCCTTTCCTGGCCGGCTGGGTAGCGTGCTCGGACAAGGGTCTGCTGTGGACTTGGGGGGTACCCCAAGGCCGATTTTTTTTGGCGTTGGGGTTCCCCTTTAAGTCCATACCAGGCGGCGGGGCCAGCGACGTCTCCTTCGCGGGCCCCGTCTACCTGGAGACGCGCTTTAAATGAGCGGACTTTCCCCCGCGTGTGTGGGAGAGTCCGTTCATTTCAAAAGTAGGGCGGATAGTACGGCGGACTTAGTACGCCGTATTAGTCTGCTGAAAAAGTGCCGTGTGTGGGCAAGTAGCCCGTTCGGAAAGTCCGACGGACAGTCTGGCGGAAAGTACGCCAGACTAAGTACGTCATACAGTCCGCTCGTGCGTACGCGGCATTAGATTTACTGTTGCTGAAGCTTGGTATCTTTATTGAAGCATTAAAATCGCATTACAGGTGTGACAAGAACATAAAAGGTAACGCGTTTCATGCTAAAGTCAGAGGTTTGAGTAAGCGCCGACTTTAGCATGAAATGCGTTACCTTTTATGTTCTTGTCATACATGTGATGTGATTTTAATGCTTCAGAAAAGATACCAGTCGTTTTTCACTTCTGTGTTCATAAGCTAAAAGGTCAGCAGGCTACCAAGTCACCTAAAGTGAAAAAATATTATCTAACAGCTTTTAGGCTGAATTACTCCATGGTTCCTTGACATACAGATGTTTGTGAGGGCTTGCTTGAAGTTATTTTTACTGCTTGTTAATGATATGTAAATAGTTGAATGTCTAAAGTCTTCCTACCTTTCTGCGTAAAACTATGGAAGCTCTGATATTCAGCCAAAAGTAATCAGTTTGTGTTCGAATGTAGTAACAATATGTAGTATTAGTCCTTTATGGAAAATAAGTCATCTACAGCATTTGTGTCTCTTTCCAGTGCTTGTCTTTAGATTTTCCTGGGTAGATTGTTCTTTAAATTTTGTTACTGACATTCCTTGTTTTTCTTTTCTCAGAGATATCCAGGACAGAAGCATTATAAAGATTTACCGGAAGGAGCCCATTTATTCTTCATTTCCTGCTCCTCACATCACCAACGGGGACGTGAGAGTAAGCGGAAAAGACCGCTGGTCAGACTGCTGTCACCGGCTTTGGCTGGGTCTGGGCTGGGGGCTGGAAGTAGGTGGCAGCAATTGCTCCCAGCCCAGAAGCATGTGTGTCCTTGTGTGGAATGGGAGCTGTGCATGTGCATGGCTGTCATATGTCTTTATGTCATGTGAGGTGTGCGTCTGTGTATAATCACAGATATGTCTGCAAAGGATTTTGCAGGTCTGTGTGTATGACATAGTATAGACTACGTTTATACAGCTGCTGTGTATCAGTGCAGAATTTAAAGTATTTCTGCTGTAGTATCCCTTAAAAATTCTCTGTTGATCCTGCAGAAATCCTGTTACCTTGAACTTCCCAGATTACAAGCAGGGTTATAAATATTTTTTAAGTATTCCTCCTAGTGTGAAATAATAAATGTGTACATGATAATTAAGATATGTATGGAATGAAAGGTGGGATTTGTGTGTCAGATAAATCTATACTCATTGGTCACTCTTTGTTTACGTAATGTATTGCATTCTTTTGTGTTTGACGTGTAAAATGCATGATTGTGTGGTTTTGTCCCCTGGTTCCCATAACTCATAGAAAGAAGTAACATGAATCCAAGAGTGAGGCTTTATATGCTTCTGTTGTATTTGAAACAAAACCTGCAATCGCTTCAGGTCAAGCTTTAAACCAATTCCAAGTAATGTAGTCGCTGCACAGCGGGTTTAATATTTTTCTTCCTCCCTGTGCAATGCTTCCCATTACCCTAATGCACCTCTGGCACCTCCTACAAATCACATATGGGATGACCATGCACACTACTTTCTGCATTCAATAAGGCAGTGCATAGCAGAGTAAATTTGAATCAGGTGGAATGGTAGTGAACTATACTGAGAATCAGAGGCAGGGAGGATGGTAGGTACAACCATATATTTCCATATAGTGTTTGCTACTGGCTTAAGTGCATTGCTCCTACCCATGCAATGCTCC
This sequence comes from Lithobates pipiens, assembly GCF_037356315.1. Lineage (NCBI taxonomy): Eukaryota > Metazoa > Chordata > Amphibia > Anura > Ranidae > Lithobates > Lithobates pipiens. The sequence goes on from NW_027507789.1 coordinate 70,203,991, forward strand.
ACCACTTTCAGCTCCTACACATAACATATAGGATGAACATGCACATCACTGTCTGCATTATGCAATGCAGTACACAGCGGAGTAGATTTGAACCCGGTGTCTTGGCAGTGAACTATACTGAAAAGAGGCAGGGAGGAGGGTTCAGGCATATACTTTCTTATAGTGTTTTATACTGAGGAAGGTACCTTTTTGTAACTTGCATTTCAAGGAAAACGTGCTATTTGCTTATATTCCGGTCCACAATTCATTACGTTATAATAAGTTCCATGTTTTATTACATTATAATATATTGAGTTTAAATAAGACCAGAAATTTTCATGGTGGCAGATATTGCTGAATTTTCTTCCTGACATCTTGGGTGGTCTGACAATGTAGCTAGCTTCTGTGTTCTGTATTCATCATCTTTAGTAGTCCCTTTTCCCCTAAGGCAAGCGGTACCGGTACTCTGTTGCCCCCAGAACGTATACACAATGCTATATTGTCTGGCTACTACACCTGGGCAGATGCGAAGAGAGCAAACAAACAGGTACTTGTGGTTGGCAGAGAGGCTCAATTGTGGTTGGCAGAGTGGTTCAATTGGAAGTCCAGGTACAAGGCACCAATCCGTCAAAAAGCAGGCATAGTTCAGAGAGTAGTCAATATCCAATCCGATGTTGTCAATAAAGGAAATCCAATCTAGCGGAGCAGAGCAAACAAACTGGGAACTTGGAACACATGTAACAGATGCAATACTACAAACATGAGATTGCAGTCTTGGCTGGCTTAAAGCGGAGTTCCACCCAAAAGTGGAACTTTCGCTTTAAGCACTTATCACCCCCTTACATGCCTCATTTGGCATGTCATTTTTTGGGGGGCAGTACCTTCTTTTTAGTGGGACTTCCTGTCCCACTTCTTCCTCTTCTCGGGCCACCTAGGCGACCCTTCCCTGCCAGCAATCTTAAGGGACACATCACAGGTCCCAGAAGATTGCCTGGCCAATAGCAGAGTGCAGTGCGATCCGCACATGCATAGTGCATGCCCGGCCGTGAAGCCTTAAGCTGTCATGACCGGGTGCCCACAGTTGCTATGATGGTGTCGTGGAGAGGAGGGGGTGATGAGCGAGACTCTGGGAATCCGCATCACTGGACCGTGGGACAGTTAAGTTTCTGTTTATTAAAAGTCAGCAGCTACACTTTTTGTGGCTGCTGACTTTTAATAAACAAAACAACAGTTGGAACTCTGCTTTAAATCAGGTTTGGTCTCCACCCAGAGACTGGCCACTTCAATTATCTTGCTGGTGAATCTGTCATGAAGAGGAGGAAACTATTACTGGGAGTATGCTATAGGCCCCCTAACCAGAGGGAGGAGGTGGAGGCGAACCTCCTATCACAATTTTGATAGCGGCAAGAATGGGAAGTGTCATTAGAATGGGGGATTTTAATAATCCAGACATAGACTGGGTAGAATGGACCGCACATTCATCTAATGCCGCGTACACACGAGAGGACTTATGTCCGGCAGACTTCCAAAGGAGTTCCGCCAGAGTCCCGACGGAGTTCTGGTGGACTTTTCGACCGAACGGACTTGGACACACACCATCACACCAAACTCCGACGGAGTCGAACGTGATGACGTACGACTGGATTCGAATAAGGAAGTTCATAGCCAGTAGCCAATAGCTGCCCTAGCGTCGGTTTTAGTCCGTCGGAGTAGCATACACACGAGCGGATTTTTCGAAGGGGACCGGGTCCGGCGGAGTTCCGTCGGGAAAATTTGAAGCATGCTTCATTTCTAAAGTCCGTCAGACTTTTGCGAAGCTAAAGTCCGTTGCAGCCCACACACGATCCAATAGTCTGACGGACTCAGTCCGTCGGACTTTGGATGTTGAAAAGTCCGCTCGTGTGTACGGGGCATTAGGCTCGCCAGTTCCTAAATGTCTTACAGGACAATTTCATGGGTCAGATGGTAAATGCACCAACTAGAAACAAAGCGTTACTAGACCTACCGATACCAACAATACAGACCTGATATCGGATTTGGAAATTCGGGGCAATTTAGGAAACAAACATCGATTCTTTTTTTTTATTTTATTTTTTGAAAATATTTTTATTGATTTTAAGACAGACAAACAGACATTCAACAGGTAACAGTGACATGCCACATTATTAGGACTAGACCCACGCAGGGGCCAGCTGGTTGCTTCCAACATAATAAATCTACCGCTGTAGCACGTCCACAAACAAACAACAACTAACTTAGTGCTTGGTTGGCTCCCACTCGGTGAAGATAATTAAGGACCAAATTTCTCAGTCGGGCCGCAAGGGACAGTAGAAAAAGTGATCTAGACCCACAGTAGTGGCTATACCATATAAAAGTATACAAAGAAGTGGAGCAATACTAGGCACCCCCTACAACAAGAATCCCATCCACCCATAGAATGGCAACACTTACATGTTCAATCTGTGGTCGCTGTGGAGGCCTCAGCCAGCCATCTGGCCCACACTCTCATGTATTTTTTGGGACATCCCCTATTCTGGTATGTTTCCTTATAATGTGGTAGTACTTTATTGACATGAGTTTTCCACAACAGCATTGACGGCGGGGCCTGCTTTTTCCAGCATAAAGTGATCATTTTCCTGGCATAAAAAAGTAGGAGTCCTATCAAAGTTCTGTCCGCTATCCTGGGGGCCAACCCCTCTACTAATCCCAGAAGGCATATCCGCGGGGTTTGGGCTACATCTATTCCCACCACTTCTTGTATTACAGATAGCACCTGTGACCAGTAGCCTTGTATTGCCGGACAGGACCAGAAGATGTGTATGAAATCACCCGGATCCCCAGTACATCTCCAACATTCCGAGGACAGGGAGGTTCTCATTTTATGTAATCTATATGGGGTAATATATGCCCAGTGTAGTATTTTGTATTGTATGAGACGGTCTCGAAGTGAGACCAGGATTGTGAAGGGAAAGTCCCACATGTCCTCCCAGTCCTCGGAATCCAGATCCGGAATGTCCTGAGTCCATCTTTGACGGAGCTTTGACAGATCTGGAGAGGAGACAACATTGATTCTTTTTAGTATAAATCCCACAAATAGGAAACATAAGGGGAACACAAAGACACTGCATTTCAAGAGCCAATTTCCCTAAACTACAATCCTTACTAGAATATAATAATTGGGATAAAATCTTAGGAACAAAGAACATGGAGAAATGGGTATGCTTTAAGACATATTAAATAAGGGTATTAGCCAGTGCATCTCAATGGGAAATAAATTTAAAAGAGCTAATTAGTCCTGGGTGGCTTAACTCCAATGTAAAAATGCTTATAAAAGCAAAGGATAAGGCCTTCAAAAAATACAAGGCTGAGGGATCATCATCGGCAGTCCAAATGTACAAAGAATGCAACAAGAAATGTAAGGGTGCAATCAGGGCGGCTAAGATAGAACACGAAAGGCACATAGTGGAGGAGAGTAAAAAAAAATCCCAAGAAATTCTTTAAGTACATAAATAGTAAGAAAGGGAGGTCAGATCATATTGATCCCATAAAGAATGATGAAGGGAAGCTGGTTACTAAGGATGGAGAGATAGCCAAGATATTACATTTATTCTTCTTCTCTAGGGAATCGGGGGGCTTCAGTAACCAAAACCGCAAGGTTTATCCTCAAGACATGGCACAGGAAGCTAACAGAGAACAGAATTAGAAATAGACTTGAAAAGCTCAGTGTCAGGTCACTTGAGACCAGGTGACAGATGCACTCCGTAGGAGTCGGAAGTGCACCGCTAGGTAGTGGACCTAAGGACTGACTGCTGCGGATTGTACCCAGGGAGATTCAGGGCACAGGTCTACAGGATCACTAACACAGATCCCAATGGGAGCTGGAGCATAGATTCCCCAGGGCCCGGAGTCTAAGAGCCAGCGGGTGTTCGCCAGAGCCTCCAGTGGTGAGGATGGACTTCGCTGCAGTCTGGTTCCAGGTCGCGGCCCCTAGGGTCTCACAGCTCACGCTCACAGTAGACTACAGGAGAAGGAAGCAGGCTGGAACGACAAGGATAGTAAGGGGATATAGTAGAGGTCAAGGCAACTAGCAGACAGGAACAACAGAGTACACGCCAAAGGTTCAGGGTCACAGGCAGACAGGGATGGTCAGGGACATGCAAAAGGTCAAGGTCACAAGCAGACAGGAATCGTTGCGAACACGCCAAGGTCGGTAACAGAGTCAAACATAGAGCACACGGCAAGCAGGAACCAGGAAGCCAAACACACAATGAATACACAATGGTTGATCAGCACTGTTGGCTTGCAGTGCACAGGTTAATATAGGGTTCCCTGATAGGGCCTGGGGTGGAGCCATGCTTGGAGGAGAGGTTATAAAAACCACCAGGTGGAAGTGGCTGGCCTCATAGTCAGAAAACATGAGGGGAGGTAAGCAACCAGAGGAAGATCACTGCATAACCATGACACTCAGCATTATTAAGTCACCGGAAACCAGATGGCTTGCACCCGAGGGTCCTTAAGAAATTCATTCAAGTAATTGCCTGTCAGAAACCATTAATCAGTCTGAGACAGAAGTGCAGTTAAATCACACTTGTTTAATAATAATAAAAAAGTAAAGCGAATAAATGTAGTCAAAACATAGCCAGAGTTCAGGAATCGTAACGGATAATCAGACAAGCCAAAATGTCAGGGAGCCAGAGATGAGCGTAGTAGACCAACAAGCCAGATCTGGAGCCAGAAGGAATGTCAGCCGAGCAAGTCTTTATCGGGAACACAGGAGAGCCTCTCTAGAGATGTGACCAAGGCAAAGGCAGAGATCATCTGGACTGGACGGCTTAACCACTTAAGGACCCCCCAAAGATTATACTTTTTTTTTGTAACGTCCTAGAGAATAAAATTGTGGTCGTTTAAAATACTTTGTCACGCCGTATTTGCGCAGCTGTCTTACAAGTGCACTTTTTTTTGGAAAAAATACACTTTTTTGAATTAAAAAATAAGACAACAATAAAGTTGGCCCAATTTTTTTATATTGTGCAAAATAATGTTACGCTGAGTAAATTGATACCCAACATGTCATGCTTCAAAATTGTGCCCGCTCGTGGAATGTCGACAAACTTTTACCCTTAATCTGCATAGGCAACGTTTAAAAAATTCTACAGGTTGCATATTTTGAGTTGCAGAGGAAGTCTAGGGCTAGAATTATTGCTCTTGCTCTACTGATCGCGGCAATACCTCACGTGTGGTTTGAACACCATTTTCATATGCGGGTGCTACTCACGTATGCGTTCACTTCTACACGTGAGCTCGGAGGGACAAAAAAAAAAAATGAAACATCTCTTGTAAAAGAAAAAATGCATGACAGGGCCTCTTAAATATGGGATCTGGAGTAAAAAAGAAAAATGTTGTCATTTAAAAAAAATAGAAAAAAAATATGGCCCTTTAAGAGCTATTGGCGGAAGTGACGTTTTGATGTTGCTTCCACCCTGCAATAATATGGAGGCGGGCGGGGGCCATCTTATCATTCGTCTCCATGTCAGGCTAGGGAAAGTATTCAATGGCTCCGGTAAGCGGCGGACGTCCCCAAAGCGTGGCGAAGGGGGGCCCTCTCCAGCCGCTGATGAAAGTGATCTTGCGGCGAATCCGCCGCAGAGATCACTTTTATCTTGAAGCAAACCACCCGCTGAAGAAGAGGATACCAGGGTTATGGCAGCTAGCTGCTGCCATAACAACGATATTCCTCTTCAAAGTACCGCCGCATAACAGCGGTGTGCGGTCCGGAAGTGGTTAAGTAGGCAGGGTTGATGAGCCAGATATCATCAACATGTGAGTCACTGTGGAAAGATAGGAGCTGGCAATTAGCTAACAGCTGAGCAGCCAGCTTTGAGAAGGAAGGGCTGAGCCCAGCCCTGACATTGCCAGCCCATTGTTCTTAATTTTTTACGAACAGTGTACTGACTGGAATGATACCAGCTGATTGGAGAAAAGCCAATGTAGCACCAATATTTAAAAAAGGGCCAAGTTACATCCCTGGGAATTACAGACCAGTTAGCCTAGCATCAATTGTATGCAAGCTCTTGGAGGGGATGAGAAGGGACTATATACAAGATTTTAGTAATGACAACGGTATCATTAGCAGTAATCAGCATGGATTCATGAAGAATCGTTCTTGCCAAACCAATCTATTGACCTTCTTTAAGGAGGTGAGCTGCCATCTATATAAAGGAAGGCCCGTAGACATGGTGTATCTGGATTTTGAAAAGCATTTTCTACAGTTCCCGTTAAATTTTTAGTGTGCAAAGTAAGGTTCGTCGGACCATAGGGTGAGTACATAGATTAAAAAGTGGCTACAGGGGCAAGTTCAGAGGGTAGTGATAAATGAGGAGTACTCGGAATGGTCCGGGCGGAAACTGGGGTCCCCCAGGGTTCTGTCCTGGGACCAATCCTATTTAATTTATTCATAAACAACCTGGAGGATGGGATAAATGGCTCAATCTCTATTTGCAGATGATACTAAGCTAAGCAGGGCAATAACTTCTCCGCAGAATGTGAAACCTTACAAGAAATTAATGGGGTAGGCAACTGCATGGCAAATTAGGTTTATTGTAGAAAAAATTAAAAATCATGCATTTGGGTGGCAAAAAATATGAGTGAAAACTATTCACTAGGGGAAGAACCTAGAGGACGGGTTCAGCAATGGCATGCAATGCCAAGCTGCTGAAAGCAAAGAAAACAAAATAATGGCATGCATTAAAAAGGGGATTAACTCTAGAGATAAAACAATAATTCTCCCACTCTACAAGACTCTGGTCTGGCCGCACCTGGAGTGTGCTGTCCAGTTCTGGGCACCAGTCCTCAGGAAGGATGTGCTGGAACTGGAGAGAGTCTAGAGAAGGGCAACAAAACTAATAAAAGGACTGGAGGACCTTAGTTATGAGGATAGGTTACGAGTACTGAACTTGTTCTCTCTGGAGAGGAGACGCTTGAGAGGGGATATGATTTGAATGTACAAATACTGTACTGGTGACCACACAATAGGGATAAAACTTTTTTTGCGAAAGGGAATTTAATAAAACATGTGGCCATTCACTAAAATTAGAAGAAAAGCGGTTTAACCTTAAGCTGCATAAAGGGTTCTTTACTGTAAGAGTGATTAGGATGTGGAATTCTCTTCTACAGGCAATGGTTTCAGCGGGGAGCATCGATATTTAAAAAAAACTATTCCACATGCACCTGAATGACTGCAACATACAGGGATATACAATGTAATACTGACATAAAATCACACAAAAGACTTGTCTTTTTTCAACCTCGCCTACTATGTAACTATGTAAAATCATCATTTTTTATTTTTTATTCCAGAAAGTATGAGTGTGTTTAAGTTCTTCTGTTGGCATTGTGGTGGGTGGGCCACCAAAAGTGCAGAGAAACATGGCATGGGGAGCGGCTTGTGGAGGAATGCGTACTGTATGGTTGTATTTCCAGACCACTTTGGTTAAGTAATGGGACTATTGCCCTCATTTCTCATGAGTTAAAGAGGAAGTAAACCCTGATGAGTTTACTTCCTCTTTCATTCCCTGCAAAGGCAAAGCATAATGGACTACTATGCATCGCATAGTAGCCCATTATGTGTCACTTACCTGACACAGGAGCCAGTGAAGTCACCGCTGTCCCCTGTAGTTCGGCGCATCCATCTTCTCGGTGGGGTCTCGCAGCTCCGCCGCTGTCATTCGGCGAAGCCGCGATGACGTCACTCCCGCGCATGCGCACGGGAGCCGAGATGCGCGGCATCCTCGTCATCGAGGATGCCACGCTCAGTGCGCCTGCGTGCCGCTGTCCCGTCTTTGGGCAAATATCTCCTAAACCGTATAGGTTTGGGAGATATTTCTTGGACCTACAGGTAAGCCTTAATCTAGGCTTACCTGTAGGTCAAAGTGGTTTGTAAGGGTTTACAACCACTTTAAGTCTCAGCAGTTTTATAAGTTGTGATTACATTTCTCATAGCCTAGGGAGAGACTACATTCTTGGGAAGAACTCTCTTTTGAAAATGTGTCCCTGGTCTGAATGCATCTTCTCTGGACATCCATCAGGAAGGCAGAAGTATATAAAAGAGGAGAGTCTAATGCCGCGTACACACGTAGCAGACTATCCGGCGGACTTTCCGAACAAGCTACTTGCCCACACACGGCACCTTTTCAGTGGACTAATACGGCGTACGAAGTCTGCCGGACTATCCGCCGTACTTTTGAAATGAACGGACTCGCCCACACATTTTGAGAGCGTCTCCAGGTAGCCGGGACCAGCGAAGGAGGCGTCGCTGGCCCCGTCACCTGGTATGGACTTAAAGGGGAACCCCTATGCCGAAAAATCGGCGTGGGGTCCCCCCAAGGTCCATATCAGACCCTTGTCCGAGCACGCTACCTGGCCGGCCAGGAAAGGGGGTGGGGACGAGCGAGCGCCCCCCCTCCTGAGCCGTGCCGGGCCGCGTGCCCTCAACATTGGGGGTGCATTGGGGAAGGGGGGCCGCGCGCCCCCCCCACCCCAAAGCACCTTGTCCCCATGTTGATGAGGACAAGGGCCTCTTCCTGACAACCCTGGCCGTTGGTTGTCGGGGTCTGCGGGCGGGGGGCTTATCGGAATCCGTGAGCCCCCTTTAATAAAGGGGCCCCTGGATACCGACCCCCCCCACCCCATGTGAATGAGTATGGGGTACAATGTACCCCTACCCATTCGCCTGTAAAAAAAAAAAAACACAACACACAAGGGTTAAAATAGTTTATTGCACAGCTCCGGGGGTCTTCTTCCGTCTTCGGGGGTCTTCTCGCCGGACTCCTCCGCTATCTTCTGCTCTTTTGCTAGCTCTTTCACTAGCAGAGGAGCCCGGCTTTCTTCTTCGCCGCCGCCCACTTCTTCCGACTTCGGGGGTCTTGTCCCCCTCTTCGGTTCTTCTTGCCGGGCCACCGCGCCTTCTAGCTCTTTTACAAGCGGTGGCCCGGTCTTCTGTCGCCGTCTTCTGTTCTTCTCTTCTTCTCTTCAGATGTTGCCTCATCGCTGTCTCCGCTCACAATGACAGGGACGCGGCATGCGGCGACTTATATAGGGACATCCCGGATGATGTCCCCGCCCATTATGATGTCACAGTCCCGGCACCCCCCCATGTTGAGGGCACGCGGCCTGGCACGGCTCAGGAGGGGGGGGCGCTCGCTCGTCCTCACCCCCTTTCCTGGCCGGCCGGGTAGCATGCTTGGACAAGGGTCTGATATGGACCTTGAGGGGACCCCCACACTGATTATTTTCGGCCTGGGGGTTCCCCTTAGAGTCCATACCAGGTGACGGGGCCAGTGACGCCTCCTTCGCTGGTCCCGGCTACCTGGAGACGCGCTCAAAATAAGCGGACTTTTCTCCGCGCAGGAAAAGTCCGCTCATTTCAAAAGTACGGCGGACTAGCCCACACGGCCGTACTCTCTGCCGAAAAGCGAGTCCGGCGGACAGATTGGAGTGCAAAAATACTTTCTTATTCCGCCGGTCTTTTGTGTAAAAAAAAGTCAGCCGGAGGCTATACACGGGCGAATTTTCCGGCAGACTTGAGTTTGCCAGACTTTTCCACCGGATTGTTTGATCGTGTGTACGAGGCATAACTGAGAGTCACTATTTCAGTAAAATATTTCAGAATAAAGCTACTTGCAATTAACCTTATGAACAGGATCTTCCCACAGGGAATTCCAGTGTAGCTCTGGTAACACAAGTGAATGGCTGGAGGGATCCAAGGACAAGGGGCCACCCTACTGGAGCTGAAGTATTCTGTTAGCAATCAGGGAGGGACTCCCCATCTGAGCTGGGTTTTCAGAAAAAGCTACATGGTATTATGCTCTGACTTAGCTGCCTCTGAGCCAGTCAACAGTAAATGGCTTCAAACATGATTCAAAAAAGACCTAGACAAAAAAAATTATAAAAAAAAAAAGAAAAAATACTAAATCTGTATCGGAAATTTTTTTTTTAACGTCACTGACCCAGGTAAGGACTTTCCCTAGCCTTTTTGATCTGTATATTTGTTCTCAGTAAGTAGATCCAAAAGTACAGCTGTGGCCAAAAGTTTTGAGAATGACGCAAATAATTTTTCACAAAGTCTGCTGCTTCAGTGTTTTTAGATCTTTTTGTCAGATGTTACATTTTTATATTGAAGTATAATTACAAGCAGTTCAGGAGTGTCAAAGGCTTTTATTGACAATTACATTAAGTTTATGCAAAAAAGTCATCATTTGCAGTGTTTACCCTTCTTTTTCAAGACCTCTGCAATTCGCCGTGGCATGCTGTCAATTTCTGGGCCATATCCTGACTGATGGTAGCCCATTCTTGCATAATCAATGCATGGAGTTTGTCAGAATTTGTGGGGGTTTTTTTCTACACCCGCCTCTTGAGGATTGAACACAAGTTCTCAATGGGATTAAGGTCTGGAGAGTTTCCTGGCCGTGGACCCAAAATGTTGATATTTTGTTCCCCAAGCAACTTAGTGATCACTTTTGCCTTATGACAAGGTGCTCCATCTTGCTGGAAAAGGCATTGATCACCAAACTGTTACATAGTAGGTGAGGTCAAAATAAGACACAAGTCCATCAAATCCAACCTATGTGATAGTTCTTGGATGGTTGGAAGAAGTTGCTCTCAGATGCTTTTGTAACATTCTTTATTCATGGCTGTGTTCTTAGGCAAAATTCTGAGTGAGCCCACTCCCTTGGCTGAGAAGCAACCCCACACATGAATGATCTCAGAATGCTTTACTGTTGGCATGACACAGGACTGATGGTAACGCTCACCTTTTCTTATCCAGACAAGATTTTTTTTCTGGATGCCCCATATAATTGGAAAGGGAAATTTATCAGAGAAAATGACTTTACCCCAGTCCTCAGCAGTCCAATCCCTGTACCTTTTGCAGAATATTAGTCTGTCCCTGATGTTTTTCCTGGAGAGAAGTGACTTTGCTGCCCTTCCTAACACCAGGCCATCCTCCAGAAATATTCTCCTCACTGTGCGTGCAGATGCACTCACGCCTGCCTGCTGTCATTCCCAAGCAAGCTCTGTACTGGTGGTGCAATGATCCCACAGCTAAATCAACTGTAGGAGACGGTCCTGGCACTTGCTGGACTTTTTGGGTGCCTTGAAAAATGCAGTAGTAATGTTTTCTTATCGTACATTATGGGACACAGAGCCATAGTAGTTACTATGCGAGTTATAGTCCACCTTCAGTTGATGGACACTGGCACGCCCTAAGACAAAAAGTGCACTTCCTGTATAACCCCTCCCACTAATGGGAGTACTTCAGTTTTTTCGCCAGTGTTGGTCACGAGTAAAGATGTGCTGTGCTGAGCTCCACTGGAGCAATCCTTGCTGGGGCTAGCTATGCAGCCGGATCCATTCAAAGTGCCTTTTAGGCTGAATTGAATGGTACCCGGCCTCGTGTCTGAAGAAACGAGTTCTTGCATGTAAACGCTTCTCTTTGGCATTGCTATGGGACATCCCACATAGTAACTATTATGCCTCTGTGTCCCATGATGTACGTCAAAGAAAAACATTTTACAGGTAAGCTGTTTTGAAAATCCTATTGTTTATGGGATTAGGTTAATTTTCATGGTAAAGAGGGACTTTGCAATGCATTCTGGAGTATATGCAAATTCCATCATAAAAGGCAGCAGACTTTGTAAAAATGAATATTTGTGTTCTCAAAGCTTTTGGCCATGGCTGTTCTCAAGCCAAGAGGGTCAGCATAAAATCTACAATTATAAAAAAAAGTTTTTACTAACAGATAAAGTGCCTAATATAAGTTTAAGATGACTCCCAAATCTTTGGGGAACTGTAAATAGAATGTTGGTCAGAATGATAATGTTTTTATCTAGTCTTTATTTATTCGATTTTAAACTACAAAGCAGTAAAAACTGCAATTCGGTATACTTACACAATGTTCTTGAAATGTTTAATGATTCTGGAGCTTTTTTTTCTTTTCCTGTATCCCAAAGATACAGGCCACTATAAAGTTTTTGCAGAAGACTCAAACATTTTTTATCTATGGGCTTGACAGAATAAAGAATCACTTCCTGTTCAGGATGAAATGTTGACACTGTCTTGGGCAGAAAACTGTATCTTTAACTATTTTTTTTACTTGAATAATGATTTTATTGTAAATGGCATTAAGAAACAACTCCTTGAAGCACAGTTCCACCTTTTTAATTCCATTCTACTTTAAGTATCCCTCTTCTGAGGGTCACTCATCTGAATAAATACTTATCTTATAGCGGTTTTCACTTTGCTACCCTGTCTGGCGCAACTCAGTCTTTGCAATGAAAACATCCTGGCCTTAGCATGCATGTTTAGTAGAAAGAGGAGCTAACCACAATGGATGTGTACATTTTTTTTTTTATTTGCTGATCTCTCTAAAATCAAGTTAAGGACTGTAGATCATTTTTCCATCAAAAGGCTTTCCACCCGACTAATAGAGCTTCTTAGATTTGTGGTGCATGCATCCATGAGGACTGCAAATACATTCACCATATATGCCACAGTTTTAGAAAGCAACTGGAAAGCTTCTAGGGTTTGCTTGCCAGGAGCCCCTGTGTCAGGTAGGCTTGCATGTGTTCAGTCTAAGTCTGAATTGCTGGTCATTTGCATAGGCCACATGATAAAGCGGTTTCTTGGAAAATTCTGACATTGAAACACCTAATTTTGAATCGCTTGAAAGTCACTTTTTCCTCTTTAACCACTTCAATACAAGGCATTTTACCCCCTTCCTGCCCAAGCCAATTTTCAGTTTTTAGCACTGTTGCAATTTGAATGACTATTGCACGGTCATGCGACACTGTACCCAAATTACATTTTTATCATTTTTTTCCCACAAATAGAGCTTTCTTTTGGTGGTATTTTTATCACCTCTGCGGTTTTAATTTTTTGCGCTATAAACAAAAGAAGAGTGATAAGTTTAAAAAAAACACAATATTTTTTACTTTTTGCAATAAAAAAATTTCACAAATGTAAAAAAAAAAAAATTTTTTCCTCAGTTTAAGCCGATATGTATTCTTCTACATATTTTTGGTCAAAACAAATAGCAATAAGCGTATGTTTATTGGTTTGCGCAAAAGTTATAGCGTCTGCAATATAGGGGATAGTTTTATGGCATTTTTATATTTTTACTAGTAATGGTAGCGATCTGCGATTTTTATCGTGACTGTGATATTGTGGCGGACACATCGGACACTTTTGACACCATTGGCATTTATACAGTGATCCATGCTATAAAAATGCATTGATTACTGTATAAAGGTCACTGGCAGGGAAGCAGTTACCACTAGGGGTGATCAAAGGGTTAACTATGTGTCCTAGGGAGTGATTCTAACTGTAGGGGGAGGGGACTCACAAGGGATGGAGACCGATCAGTCTTCCTCTGTACTAGGATCGCATGCTCGGCCTCCTCTCCTCTGACAGGATGTGAATCTGTGTGTTTACACACACAGGTCCACGATCCTGTTCGGTTAACGGGCAGTCGCGGGTGCCTGCCGGACTTCGCGGCCGCCAGGCACACACATCGGGTCCCGAATGACATGAGGGAAGCCCAGGATGTCATATGAAGTGGTTAAAGGGAAAAATCCTTTTAGTGGCTTTAGGGGAAAAAGTTAATTCTGTTTTTTTTGTTTTTTTTTTAGCTTCCACAATGGCTCTGTAGTTTGCAATTAAGGAGACAGATTTTACTTCTGATTGTTCTTGTAGTTATACCGTAGTATAAATTGCTTTACCCACAAAATTAGAATGCGCTATAAAATAGCAGCTCCAGGGTAAAATACCTCCAATGCTTACCATTGTGAAGCCAGTGCCCTAATCCCAAAAAACTGTTGATTCCATATCATCCAAGGCTGTCATATGTAGAGCTACCAAGCTGTGTTCTAGTACAACCTAGGGTACATAAAGTTCAACCAAGCTGTTTGTGTCTACTACAAGACAACTTCTCACACATTGCAGGCCCCATTTTCCCCATGCCTACATCTCATGTCCTGCCAAAAGTAAACGTTATATGGCTACTTCCTGTTTTGCAAAAGCCTTGCCCATGACACAACTGCACAACGACCTCTGCAAAAGTGTAAAGACTATATTTTGGTAAAGACGTGCCTTAGGTACACCCCTATGCTCTGCCATCTTGAGTCCTATTTGCCTGTTCTGCTGTCCTTCTGCAGTCCTTGAGGTTGGCAGAAAAGCCCACCAAGGAAAAAAAAAGAATATAGCTAGTGTTTTGTGTCAGAAAGCAGGAAACAAATAACTGAGGCTGGAAGCTATTAGAGGGCTTTAAACTCTTGAAATCTTGTGTTGCTTGAAGGTAGGCAGCCAAGTAAACCAACCTGAAGGATGACTGGGGAAATATAAAATATACATTTTTTACATAGTACCATAAAATGCTTTCAAGTCATTAAAATAGCCGTTTTAGATGAATGAACCCTTGAAAGATATAGTGAGGATCCCTAGTCCTGATAATTCATAACAGTTGGAAACTATTTTCAGTTTATAGGACATTACGACAATCAAAGAGTAATACAATGTTTAAAGCTGCAGTAGTTAGTGGAAGAGAGTAAAGAAAGGAGCATTAATTCTTCATGGGTGTGTCAAAACAAACTTAAACCCTGAGGATAAAATCTCAAACGTTTATTGAGTCTCTTTAAACAGTTCAGAACATCCAGGGGACAGGAAGGATTAAGCAATTATGCGACCACTGTCATAGCGGAAACATAATCGGAAGCGGGTCCCACCAGCTACCGATCTTTCCCCGAACCGAGAGCTGTCTTCTGGGGATCCTGCCATGAAGGTCTTTGTTCATGTACTTCTTGTTATGGGATGAAAATACTGTCTCCTGCCAGAAGACCGGAGGGTCCCCACAGCCCCCATCCTAGATGCCAGCTCTGCAGCCCCCCTGGCAGTTTGTAGATAGGCAATTGAAAGGCTGTGTGAGAGCATTTCTTCTGTGCCTCTGACATTTCCCGGAAGGATTCAAACTGAAATGGAGCAGTTTCACTTTATAGAGCTACATTTCTTGTTCCAGTCGGCTTTAGGCTGGCCATAGACTAAGCAAATTTCTGTAGTTGCAGGAAAGAAAATCTCTAGATTCCCCATCAACTCAGTGTTGATGCGGAAATCCCTCCCACGGAGCCATTGTGTTCTCCCGGCAGAGGAGGGGGGGGGGGGCAGTGGTTATTATTGATCTCATGTAAAATATGACAGGCTGGTTGCACCTAAGTTGATCGCTAAATCAACTTGGGTCCATTCAGCCTGCCCATACATGGCTGGCCTAATCTTGGCTGGTGTCTACTGAACCAGCTGAGATTCAAACCGTCTGTTGCCAGCTTTTGGCCTTAAAGTCTTCAGATCATTCTCAAGCAGATTCCTGGCACACAGTTATTACCTCTGCACATATCGGGTGAATGCAGACCTTGAAGGTGGGGGGGGGGGGGGGTTGTACAATACAGGGGGCCTGTACATTAGGGATTGCTAATGAGCTAATGAGAGAATGTTAAGGGGCCTGCTAATGCATGAACATTGGTCTGCTGATGGGCTATGTAAGGAGTTTTCTTTTGAGACGACTGCAGATTAATATAGGGGTGGCGGATGGAATTTAGAGGGGTTTAGCTTGGGAGGGGAGCGCTGCTTATGAATTCGTATAAAGCAAATCAACTTTGGGAGGCTGCTGATGAATATAAGAGAGCGACACACTGAAGGGCCTAATGATGGATGACAATAAGGCAGCTGTACATTGGGTGGAAGGAGCTGGTGATGAATGAAAATGTGGGTTTACCTTGGGGGTGTTGCTTTTAAATGGATAAAAGGTGATTTACATTGGTGGCTGCTGATGGAATTTGATGAGCATAATAGTGGTGTACGTGGGAGGTGGAGAGTGCTGCTTATAGATGAAGATAAAGGGGGATTTAGGGATGCTTATGAATGAATATAAGAGGGATTTATATCTAGGGGGCTGCTGATGGATGAATATAAGGGGGGTTTTACATTGGAGGAGCTGCTTATAAAGGAATATAAGGGGGATTTACAATGGGGCCTGCTGATGGAATTGGGGGCGGGGGGTGTTGAATATAAAAAATGGTGTATATGGGAGCTGGTAGAGGATGAATATAAAGAGGGTTCCTGGGGCTGCTTATGAATTAGTACAAGAGAAATTTACATTTGGGGCTGCTGATGGATCAATATAAAGGAGTAGGCTGCTGATGAAATATAGGGGGGGCTTCACTTTGGAGCCTTTTCATGGATGAATGTGAGGATAACAAGTTGTACATCAGAGAACATATACAATAAACCACATCCACAATAAATTGCAGATCTGAGGTGGCGCTGTGAAGTTAACAAACATTTTAAAATTCATAATACAAAAAAACAGCCATATAAACTTATACAGTGTTTCCACGTAAACTATAATGGTCAATAACACCAGTGCAATAATGTTTACTGTGCTCCAAATGAGTATTATCTGTTCGATATTTAAAACTCCACAAGTGAAAATTCTTCATCCAGTTCACCACATGACATATATAGATACATAAATAAAGAAAAAGATTGTATAAAGAAAGAAAAAATTATCAAAACGTACACAAATCAAAAACTTACATTATGTACAATCCTATAGTTGATCCGGAGGAAGGCAGAAAAAAAAACCTAATAAAGAATGATAATTTGCTCCAGTGGAGGAAAAAAATCTTCCTTATCTCCAGCAGGCAAATGGATATCCTCTTGATCAACTTTAGCTACAGTATATAAATAGTAGTATCCAGTTATATTTTGTACATTTTGGAAATAATCTAGGCAAGTATTTGCATGTTAAATCTATTTTTCTCCAGATGTAAAAAAAAAAGTACCCCTTGTCCTCTATGATGACTTTTAAGTGCTCCAAAAATAAAGTGCTCCAAAAAAGTGTCCAGTGCTTCAAACACAAAGGGGGTTATTTACTAAAGGAATATCCACTATGCACTGGAAGTGCACTTGGAAGTGAAGTCACTGTAGATCCGAGAGGGACATACAAGGAAAATAAAAAAAAAAACAGCATTTTAGCTTGCACATGATTGGATGATAAAATCAGCAGAGCTTCCACTCATTTCAGATCTACCCCTTAGATTTAGAGCGACTGCACTTTCAAGTGCAATTGCATTGCAAAGTGGATTTGCCTTTCGTAAATAACCCCCAAAGTGCTCCGTACTATGTTGCTTCTTATTCTTGTGCAAAAAAATCTCCTCAATGTTCACAGGTATTCCTCCCAATGTCTCACACCACCCATGTTCTACTACCTTTACATCAGAAATTTACTGGAAATCCATGACCTTATGTTAGCCAATGGGTCATTAAAGGCTTGTGTCCCTCAAGGGGAAGATTATCCAGGACCAGTATCTGTGTTCCTCATCCAGCTATCGCTTATCATACTGTACATATTGCAGAGAAAGGAAAAAAAGCCTCTATAGTGTAAATCCTTTGTTAAAAAACCCTTCGTTTGTTGCAGGGCAATTTCATGAGTCAAATTGGGAAAGCCCCAACTAGAATGATTGCTCTGCTGTACTTACGAATTACAAACAACACAGCTGAGCTGATTAAGGGATAATTTAGAAAACCGTGATCACAAAGTAATTAGGTTTGCCATAAATTATAGGAATGGAAGACATGGGAAAAGAAGTACACTAAATTACAAAAGAGCCAACTAAGCTGCTCTCCATACCACATGACACTAAATGGGATCAAATTCTTGAAACACCATAGAGGAGGGAAAATTCTTTAAGGACAGATTAGAATAATGCATTCCAATGGGCAAAAAAAATGTAAACAAACTAGTGTTACACATGGGTAGCTAAATGCTAACGTTAAAAAATGCATATTAATGAGAAAAAAAGCCGTCCTTTAAAAAAATATACCTGAAGGGTCACCATTGGCATTCAAAAACTACAAAGAGTGCAATAAGAAATAATAGATAATAATATTTTAAGTGAGTCTTGGCAGAACTGCACAGAGTTTCATTGGGGCACTACCTGCAAAGAGAAGTGATGCCTTTGTAACTTACCACTGCATGCAGGGTGAGTTGGAGGTCTGAAAATCCCCAAATAATGCATTAATTTACCCCTCCCATTCCCCACAGTCTTTAACTGGGTCTTAACCTCAGGAGGCAGGATGGACTGGCTGTCACAGTGGTCACATGATCGGGAGCCTGTCCTGCTGTCTGTGACAGCCCAGTCACTGTGCTGGGAGCACGCAGTGAGCATTCTTGGCACAGAAACTTCAGCCGCCATGGACACGTGCAAAATGTGTGCATTAAGGCCCACCCTCCTTGCTGCCACAGTATGTGTTATTTGGTCAGCCAGAGATAAAGGAGTGAAAAGCTGTGAATGTGAATATATGTTGTCGAGTGGACCTGTCCTTGTGTATATGTTCTTTGTTTTATCATTGTGTGTTTGTCATCGTTGTACTGCATATTCTGTCCCTTTTTACTATAGTAATATTGATTTTTTTTTTCTCTTACACATTGTGTACTGACATGTACGTTTTAAGAAAATCCTCAGTAATGTTATTTACTCAGATTCACACAAACATCTATAAATCACATTAGAAAAAATCTATTCCATATATATATATATATATATATATATATAATTATATAAACATATTGCTATTTTTTTAATATAAAAAAAAACAGCTGGTAGGCAGTATGCAACCTGTATTCACATTTTGTATTCCATAAGACTGTATGCATAACATAGTATTCCAGTATGTAGTTAATTCCAGATACTATTTGATTTAATTGTGGATGGTTAAATATTAAGTATTAAATATTATTGCCAAGAATTTTCAAAGCTGAATTCTGGGTTAAACAAAGATTGTGTAAATACAAGAGGCATGTATTCTTTCTTGGATATTGGTGTCTTTTGTGTATTTCTTCCATTTATGTACAATAGTCTTACATAAAACAACTTCTACACTTTCCTGTAATAAAACGGGTCACTGCTGCTCTTTCTGCTTGTGCAGGGTCACTAGACTTGTACCTACCCCCTTGAAGTTTTTTGTAGGCAGCCTAAAGTAGATGTACCTGTTGTGTCCCACCCACTTCTTTGCTTTTTGCCCAGGTGATGTGCAGCTCATTAATGTTGCAACTAGTTTTACAAGGTAATACAGTATCTTGGTTTTCAAAAAATATTTGGTGCACACAAAGTGGATTTATAGGTTTATGGCTAAAAAGGAAAATAGTTTAATCATTTTTTGCCCAGAATGCAGCTTTGAGCCTTATCCACACTGTGTGGTCGGGGCCGCTCACCAGCACCCACATGTCTTTCAGGATGGGGTAAGCAGCTGTGCTTATGCAGCTGCTGCATCTCCATGGACTTGAAAGGGCTACATGAAGCACCTGGCTGCTCAAGCCACATAAACCTGTCCTCAGACTGTGGGTCTCTGCATGTGAATGAGGCCTAAATGGCATTCGTGTTTGTAGCAGACAAACCAACTGAATTTATTATATACATTTTCTCAATTTTAAAACCAACCATTCTGAGACATAATGTTTATTATTTTTCGTCTGTACAATATAAACAATGTCTCCTATACAAATAAGAGCAGCCAAATGGAAAAATTAGGATTTTTGTATTAAAATTTTTAATGAAGGATATTAAACAGGTGGATAAGTAACAGGCATTCCCCTTTCCAAGGTTGAGATTTTTCATGCTGTTTCTCACTGACAATGTAATTAATGTTAAATTGTCAATGATAAACCACATGGAAGTTTGAAAGGATGGACTAGACAAAAACAAAAAGAATAGTTTTAGGGAAAGCAGTATGGAACCGTTCTGATGTTGGCAGCAAGTCATATTGGAATGTTACCTGGTCTGCTTCAACTATTTGTAGGACAAACAGAAGATGTAGGTAAAAACAATTAGGTTGATCATGGTTCCATAGATATTGGTGCTGGGTGTCTATCTGAATTGTTGTAAGTAAGCCAGAGAGTCCAGATGTTTTAGACTTGAGGAGGTGCTTTTTTTAGTCCCTTACCACTCATGCCTAAACTTTGGGGGAAAGGCGCACAATCTCCAATATTTTGAGACTATTGTCAGGCTATTGTCCGCTTTTGCTGTATGTAGAATAATGAACCTTTTATATTTGACAATTGAGCAAGATGTGCATTGAAAGAACATTCCATGAGTCAAATAGAAATGGCTGAGAACTTTTAATGATTCTAACAATATTCCTCCATAAATAGGGTCGGTGGTATTTGGTATGTAGGTACATCAGAACAGATCTTTCTAACATAGCATTTTGGATAGCTTGGATGGTGTCTCAGAGATCTGCATATATGATTGCCTGCAGTAATTCTCCAATGTGTTGGTTAATTCCCCTGTCCCTTTGGTCTTCCAACTTCTGAAATATGAAGTGGACACATTTGAGTCTCCTTGTAAGTCTGTCCTGGCTTCTGTCTGAGTAGCCTGGGATGATTCTACCTCTTCTGTATGTAGCCATGCCCCCGTAGAGATTGCTGAATGTAGTGGTTCACCTGTCGCCCTGCCCTGCCAGACACCTGTCTCAGAGACGCAGAACAGTCCATAAGCTTTGATTCTTCTTTTTTTTCTTTTTTTTTTTTTATTGAGGGGATTAAACTTGGATGGAAAATGGAAAATTATGGGATGCCCAGGAAATTCAGTGCAACTTGCTTGGGACTTCTATATATACACTCCAGTATATACACTCCAGTCTTCTCTCCAGCACAAACTCTTGATTTAAGCCTCTTATCCTTCACTGTTCCAGCACTTCACTTGCTATACAATTTACTCTTCCAGCACTTAACTTGCTGCAGACTGTTACTCCACCATCACTTCCCTTGCTGCAGACTGTTACTCCACCATCACTTCCCTTGCTGCAGACTGTTACTATTCCAGACTAGCTAGCAGTGCATGGTTAAGCCTGACACTACTTCAGCCAGGCCTCAGTGAACTGCCTTTTGTGGGCATGGACCAAGGCCCCCTGTGGTAAACAAATAGTACAGGTGCTAGCTATCCTCAGTTCAGCTACCAATCTCAGCTAGCCCTCTTCAGGCCCTGCCAACCAGTCTGGCTGCAATGACCTTTCTCCACTGCCCTTCCCACAGTCCTCTCTTCTGGTTTTGCACCCATCTTAAACTGCAATCTCCCAGTTCTCTCAGGCGTGCCTCCCCAGTCCTCCCGACTATGCTCACCAGCCCTCCTGGCTGCGACCAGTTGTCCTCACTTAGAAGTGTTCTCTCCCGCTGTCCCCTACTTGCTCTCTCATGTGCCTCTCCTTCTAGGATCTCTTCACTACTCCTGGCTGCACCCGAGCCCCGGCCCAGGGTCACCTCCCCCTCATAGCTGGGCTGACCCCAGGTACAGTGGAGCAAAAATGTATTTAGTCAGCCACCAATTGTGCAAGTTCTCTCACTTCAAAAGATGAGAGGCCTGTAATTGTCATCATAGGTATACCTCAACTATGAGCGACAAAATGTGGAAACAAATCCAGACAATCACATTGTCTGATTTTTGAAAGAATTTATTTGCAAATTATGGTGGAAAATAAGTATTTTTTCAATATCAAAAGTCCATCTCAATACTTTGTGTATCCTTTGTTGGCAATGACAGAGGTTAAACATTTTCTGTAAGTCTTCACAAGGTTGTCACACACTGTTGCTGGTATGTTGGCCCATTCCTCCATACAGAGCTCCTCTAGAGCAGGGATGTTTTGGGGCTGTCGCTGTGCAACACGGACTTTCAACTCCCTCCAAAGGTTTTCTATTGGGTTGAGTTCTGGAGACTGGCTTGGCCACTCCAGGACCTTGAAATGCTTCTTACGAAGCCACTCCTTCGTTGCCCGGGCGGTGTGTTTGGGATCATTTGTCATGCTGAAAGACCCAACCACGTTTCATCTTCAATACCCTTGCTGATGGGAGGAGGTTTGCACTCAAAATCTCACGATACATGGCCCCATTCATTCTTTCATGTGCATGGATCAGTCGTCATGTTCCCTTTGCAGAGAAACAGCCCCAAAGCATGATGTTGCCACCCCCATGCTTCACAGTAGGTATGGTGTTCTTTGGTTGCAACTCGGCATTCTCTCTCCTCCAAACATGACACGTTGTGTTTCTACCAAACAGGTCTACTTTGGTTTCATCTGACCATATGACATTCTCCCAATCTGACTTCTGGATCATCCAAATGCTCTCTAGCAAACCTCAGAATCTGAGTCCCTGGCGGCGTAGTGTGTTACTGATGGTAGCCTTTGTTACGTTGGTCCCCGCTCTCAACAGGTCATTCACTAGGTGAGGTCAATATGATCGCAAGAACAGTGAGCAAAAAATTTTGCTCACCGTTCTTGTGATCACATTGACCCCACTGGGTGAGATCTTGCGTGGAGCCCCAGATCGAGGGAGATTATCAGTGGTCTTGTATGTCTTTCATTTTCTAATTATTGCTCCCACAGTTGATTTTTTTTATACCAAGCTGCTTGCCTATTGCAGATTCAGTCTTCCCAGCCTGGTGCAGGTCTACAATATTGTTTCTGGTGTCCTTCGACAGCTCTTTGGTCTTCACCATAGTGGAGTTTGGAGTGTGACTTTTTGAGGTTGTGGGCAAGTGTCTTTTATACTGATAACAAGTTCAAACAGGTGCCATTAATACAGGTAATGAGTGGAGGACAGAGTAGCCTCTTAAAGAAGAAGATACAGGTCTGTGAGAGCCAGAAATCTTGCTTGTTTGTAGGTGACCAAATACTTATTTTCCACCATAATTTGCAAATAAATTCTTTCAAAAATCAGACAATGTGATTGTCTGGATTTGTTTCCACATTTTGTCTCTCATAGTTGAGGTATACCTATGATGACAATTACAGACCTCTCTCATCTTTTTAAGTGGGAGAACTTGCACAATTGGTGGCTGATTAAATACTTTTTTGCCCCACTGTATTTGAGGACGCCTGCCCCCTACCAATCCAAGTTGGGGATTGGTTAAGGCTCCTCAAGGTACCCCAGACAGCCCCACCTCTCCTCTCTTCTCTTCCTTCCAGCATCTTCTAGGAAGAAGAGGGAGGCGACAGTGACGCTACTTTTGAGTCGCCCAGCCCAGAATAAAAACAAACAGGCCTAGCCAGCAGCTAGACCTGCCTAAACTTTCCTACTCTCCAGAATAAATTTTCACTCTAGCACCTACATAACTAGATGGTGCTACATGTGCAAGAGATGAATGTGTTTTGAAATCAGATTTAAAGAGTAACATTCCCCTCTGGGTGCTTTAAGTACATTGCAAGGATTATAACAAACTTTGCTCCAGATTCCCACCTTTTGTTATTCCGAAGAAATCGTTGTTTGCATCCATATGCAAAGTGAATCTAATGGGCGTGATTTTTTAATTATCAATCAGCTGCTGCACCTGCAGGGTTCTAATAAGCAAAGTGCATCCCTTCAAATGTGGGAGTATGTCACCAAAAATTTTATTTTTGTTGCAGGGAATGCCAAAAGTCTGACTTCTGGGAAAATCAGTAAGCCAATCACATAGGCAGAAAATTACATTATAATGTCCGGGGGGTGTTCTGTACACCATCTGTGTGCAGAACGCCTCCAGGTTGCCATATTGCATTGAAAACTACAGAGTTGCAAATTTAAATTAAAAGGTAATTTCTCTTTTATTCATTGACGGACACAGCATCTTAATCTGGACCTTAGGGTTATAGCGCCACCTTCAGGAGAGGACTAGACACAACACATAAAAAAACAAGCATAGTACCCAGGGGGCGGTCCTACTGGCTATAACTCCTCACTCTGCTCCCAGCAGCTCAGTGTAACCATGGCCATTTTCTTGGAGTCTGGCGGCCATTTTCCTTGCGTTTTCAGATGCTTTTGCCGAGGCAAGTGGCGGCCATTTTCTGGTAGCCTCAGGTCTGTTTTACCCTAGCACCGGGCGGGTGGTTTAGATTGGAAAATGGATACAGGACACCTCGTGGCAGGCGGAGGAGAGAGCAGACGGCGGCGGCACAGCACAGCACCTGGGTCAGGGGGGTGAGTCCTGCGGGGGGCCCCTCAGTCTGTGGCAGCTAGGACGGTGGACATTTTTTGTTTCTTGCCTTAGGCCCCTAAGGGTGACAGGCGAGAGTGGGTCAGCATGGCGTCAGAGGTTGGTGCTTCTTCTCCAGACACCCCTGTTATAGCAACCGGTTCCCCTGCACCTGCAGTGCCTATGGACACTGTCGGCGGTCCTGGAATCATTTGTTGCCAGGGTAGAAGCGGCCCGTCTTCTGGGGAGAGTGCTGATTCAGACTCTGGTCCCACTGTGGCAGGCGGCCCCTGCTCTGATGTTTCAGAGGATGCGGACCATTCAGACGCGGACCATTCGGACAGCGAGGAGGAAGACTCCGCGTCCGTGTCAGCACAGGAAAAAGTGCTAGTAGGAGCACTTATCACAGCAGTGATACCTTAAAGATAGAGATACAGCGGGGGGCATCTGCAGAGGTGTCGGTCCCTTTTGGGTCCCACAAGCTGGCCCGCACTGCTAAAGGTGTTTCCTTATTTAACTTATTTTGATAAGTTTATTTACAAGGAGTGGGAAAGCCCACAGCGGTTCTTTTCAGTCCCGAAACGAATGGCGGTGCGTTACTCCTTTGAGGAGAGTTTCCTGAAAAAATGGACATCTCCTCTGGTTGTTGACCCCCCCCCCCCCGGATACCAAGTTAAATAAGGTGACCAGGATATTCCAGTGGAAGGGTCCCCCTCTTTCAAGGACCCTGCCGATAGAAGGGCCGAGGCGGTTGCCTGGTCCATGTTTACGGTGGTGAGGTCAGCATTGTGGCCGGTGTTAGCCACGGCCCTGGTGTCACAAACACTTACTGAATGGGCTAAGTTGTTGCACCGCGAGTTAGGGAAGGAACAGGTTTCCCCAGTCTGTGTGGAACTGGCAGACCAGTTGATGCACAGCTTTAAGTATGTCTGTGATGTGGCCCCTTTGCTTTCTAGAGCCTCAGTATCAGCAGTGGTGCTGCATCGCTTGATTTGGCTTAAATGCTGGTCTGCGGACCAGGCATCTAAGAAAGTGCTGGAGGATTTGCCCTTCCAAGGTGAGAGGCTATTTGGCGCATCACTGGATGACATTTATTAAGAATGTTACTGGGGGACAGAGTACTTTGCTCCCACAGTCCAGAAAGGGTAAGGAGCCACGCCGTAGGCAGGCACGCTCGTTTTCAGCTCAGAATTGGCTTTTTTGTCAGCCCGGGTCGGCAGGTAAGCGTTCCTGGTCTTGCAACCCAAACAAACCTGCGAGCAAATCTGTTACCGCATGAAGGTTCGCCCCCACCCGACTCTCGGATGTGACGATCACCATACAGACTCTCCAGAAGTTTGATTGGGTATTTAACCTCCAGAAGTTGATGTTGGTGCCGACTCAGCACCTGGAGTACTTGGGGTTGATTCTGGACTCCTCAGAGGCGAGAGTCTTTCTCCCTTCGAACAAGCTGCAGACTCTTCAATCCATGGTGCAGTCGTTGATGTCCCGCAGGTTGTCGTCGCGTTTTTGCATGCAAGTTCTGGGCCTCATGATAGCCACTTTCGAGGTGGTACCGTATACGCTCAATTCCACACTCGGATTTGAGGCTGCAGGGGTGTCCGGTCAGGATCCAGTCAGACAACGCCATGACGGTGGCGTATGTCATTCATCAAGGAGGGACAGGCAGCTCAGCTGCAGCGCTGGAGGTCTCTCACATCCTACAGTGGGCAGAGCGGCGCATGCCGGCTCTGTCAACCGTATAAATTCCGGGCGTAAACTGGCAGGCGGACTACCTCAGTCGTCAGTTGTTGGACCAGGGGAATGGTCACTGCACCCGGAAGTGTTTTGGCTCATTTGCCTAAGGTGGGGCATGCCGATGTGGATCTTCTAGCCTCTCGGCTCAATCAGAAGGTACAGAGGTTTGAGGTCAGGTCAATAGATCCCTGGGCGGACGCGTCAGACGCATCGGTGGCCCCATGGTCAGACTTCTCCCTCGTCTGCTTCGCAGCGTGGGGGCTGAGGAGATTCCGGTGATTGTCCCAGATTGGCCTCAACGTCCTTGGTACACTGACCTAGTACGAATGGTGGCAGATGTTCCTTGGCGGCTGCCAATGCGGGAGGACCTGCTGTCACAATGTTCGATACTTCATCCTGTTTTACCATCCCTGGTTTTCACAGGGCATGGCTGCTGAAAGCCAGGTGCTGAGGGCCCGAGGACTGTCAGCTTGGTAATTTCCACTATGCCGAGGGTGCGGAAGTCTTCTTCCCGGAAGATTTATCATCGCACGTGGAAGGCCTACTTCTCCATGTGTGAGGAGATGGGGTGGCGTCCACGTACATATTCAGTTTCCAGGATCCTGCTGTTTTTGCAGCGAGGAGTGGATCAAAAACTTGCATTAAGCACCATTAAGGGGCAGATATCAGCTTTGTCTGTCTTTTTTCAGCGACCTTTGGTAACTCACTCATTGATGCGTACGTTTGTTCAGGGGGTTCAGTCTGTGGCCCCTCCAATACGCCCGCTGCTGTCCCCGTGGGATCTGAATCTAGTGCTCTCTGTGCTTCAGAAACCGCCGCTTGAAAACATTACGGAGATCCCCTTATTGACACTCTCAAAAAGTAATCGTTCTAGTGGCTATTACATCTGCAAGGCGGGTTTCTGAGTTGGCGGCCTTGTCATGCAAGTCTCCCTACTTGATCCTCCACAAGGATAAGGCGGTGCTGCGTCCGCAGCCTTCTTTTCTACCGAAGGTTGTTATGGCCTTTCATCTAAATGAGGACATTGTGCTCCTGTCTTTATGTCCTCGGCCGTCGCATCCCAAGGAAGTCGCTTTGCATTCTTTGGATGTGGTCCAGGCTCTGCGGGTGTATCTGTCAACTATGGCTCCTTTCTGGAGGTCGGATTTCTGTATCGGTGGCTGGTCCGAAGAAGGGCCTGGCGGTCTTGTCGGCCACCATTTCTCTGTGGATCAGACAGATTGTGGTTCAGGCTTATGCCATAAGGAGGCGGGCGCCTCCCTTTCCTGTCCCGGCACATTCTACCAGGGCAATATGTGCCTCCTGGGCTTTTCGACATCAAGCATCCATTTCCCAGGTATGTAAGGTGGCGACTTGGTTGTCCGTTCACACTTTGACTAAATTTTAAAAGGTCGATGTGGGCGCATCTTTGGATGCATGCTTCGGCCGCAAGGTTTTGCAGGCGGCCGTTTGAGGTTGCGACTCCACTGATGAGTTCTTTTTGTTATAGGTGGAGTTTATTTTCTTTATGTTCCCACCCCTCATTTTTGACACTGCTTGGGGAAGTCCCTAAGGTCAAGATTAAGGCGAATGAGCGAAAGAGAAAATTGGATTTTTGTACTCGCCGTAAAAAAAAATTCTGATGTTCATTGACAGACACAGCACCCAACCCTCCTATTTATGTTTGTACTGCTTTTTGACAAACTGAGCTGCTGGGAGTAGAGTGAGAGGTTATAGCCAGTAGGACCACCCCCTGGGCAGTGCTGTGCTGTTTGTGTTCTGCCTAGTCCTCTCCTGAAGGTGGCAATATAACGCTAAGGTCAAGATTAAAGTGCTGTGTCTGTCAATGAACATCAGTGAAAAGGATTTTACTGTGAGTACAAAAATCCTATGTTTTAATAACATTCAATTACAATATAAATTTTGCAGCAATAGTATATGCAATTTTTTATTTTATTTTTTCATTTGCTATTTTTCCCCATAAACGTGGCGTTACCCATAAGCGTGGCATTTTTTTTTATGGCCCATTAACACTTACCTAGGTGGATGCAACATTGGTCGGTCCGATGCTGCATCATCTGTCCCCCGCCGCCTCTACACTGAGAACATCGCCAATGGCTAGGTTCTTACAGATCCTCGAGCGGAGAGCTGCTGACTGTCAATTAGCAGCTCTCCTCTCTGCTCCTTCATGCTCACTGGAGCGCTGAGCTATGGAGGGGCCCTTTGTCTCCTAGCGGCTCGCTGAGAGGCTGAGACGGCATCAGTCCAGGTACCTGGTGGATCCTGACTTTATTGTCGTGATGACGCGGTGCCTGGACTGATTCCGATTATGTCAGCAGAGAGCGGACTTCAGACTCTCCTGAAAACGGGTGACAGGAGTGCAGAACAAATTGCCAGTGGCATCGCTAAGGGCGGGTGGGGGGTGTGGGATGCACCCGGATGACACTTGCCAGACACCTGTGGTCAGTGGCCTCGCATGGTCCGCACACCCCTGCACTGATCTGTGTCTCTCTCAGCAGAGCAGACTGAAGCCGCCTCCTTGAGTCCTCTCTGTTTACATGTGCACAGAACAGGAGGGAGTTTGAGAAGGGACACACCGCTGTGCCTATACCGCACTGTTCTGAGGTCTGAACAATGTATTGTATTTTAGATGGACATGTGCTATGGGAGAGGGGGGTCTGCACTGGAAGGTGTCTATGCTTATGAGGGGGGTCTGCACTGGGCAGTGTCTATGCTGATGGAGGGGGGGTCTAGGCTGATAGAGGGGGGTCTGCACTGGGGGGTGTCTATACTGATTGAGGGGGTCTATGCTGATGGAGGGGGTGGGTCTGCGCTGAAGGGAGTCTATGCTGATGGAGGGGGGTCTGCACTGGGGGGGTGTCTATGCTGATGGAGGGGGGGTCTGCACTGAGGGGGTTTCTATGATGATGGAATGGGGGTCTACACTGAGGGGGGTCTATGTTGATGGAGGGGGGTCTGCACTGGGGATGTCTATGCTGATGGAGGGCAGGTCTACACTGAGGGGGGTCTATGCTGATGGAGGGGGTCTGCACTGGGGGGCTGTCTATGTGAGGGGGTCTGCTGATGGGGGGGGTCTGCCCTGAGGTGGGTCTATGCTGATGGAGCGGTCTATGCTAATAGAGGGGGGTCTGCACTGAGGGGGAGGTCTATACTGATGGAGGGGATCTGTACTTAATGGGGGGGTTATACTGAGGAAAGGGGGGCTGTACTTAATGGAGGGGGTTTGTAGTTAGTGGTTGGGGGTCTGTGGTCGAGGGGGGGGGGGAGAGACACCAATTTTTTTCACACCGAGTGACACCAACCCTAGTGACACTACTGCAAATTGTACTCCTGTGACCCGAGCTCAGGCTGAACTTCTCCATTAAGTTAAACGTTTGCTTTGAGTGAGTTTTCATACAGTCACACATGCTTAAAAGGTATTTTTCAATTCTGTAATACTGTATGCACTTCTCTTCTCAATTATTGGCCCCCAGGGTGGACATGCAGTGTTTATTGCTTGTCAACCACCATGTTCCCTCTCCTATGCTTTCCACAGTACTGATGGCACCTCTTACCATATTTTATGATGTCATCTCTTCATCCTAAAATATGTCTGCTAATACCAGATGAGGAGGCATTGTTTGCAACACTGGACTTCATTCACAAAGAATGTGTGTGCCACTGTTTACAAGTAGAAAATAAAATCTGTTAATTAAGGGATAGGGTTTTCCAGAACTGGAGCTCACTTCAATAACACCCACTCTTTGCCATGGCCAGGCCAAGCCACATACAACAATGAGGGTTTAAGATTTAGTTCTAAGATGTAGCTATCACTACATCATCCTTTCATCTGTATTGAGCATGAAACTATTGTGCTACAGTGCCCTGTTTCTGCCTGATTATTTGTTTTTTCTGCTTTTTTTTTTTACAGCGTGAGATGATGTACAGCTCCAGAGACTCATCCCCAACTCGACGTTTGAACAACATGTCTCCTGCTCCCCACTTGACTTCTGGTTCTCCTCCACCTGTTCTCCAGTCCTCCTCTCCAGCACGTTCCCGCATGTCTTATAGTGGTGGGCGTCCGCCTTCTTATGCTGGAAGCCCTGTCCACCATGGGGACCGGATGTCTGGACTTCCTCCTGCCCAAGGAGTCTCCCCTAGTCCTAGTGCTATCCTGGAGAGAAGGGATGTTAAACCTGATGAAGATCTCTCCAACAAGAATGTGGTGCTTGTAAAGAATGAGGGTCTCTATTCAGATCCCTATGGAATGGTCCATGAAGGTAGACTTAGCATTACCTCTACTCAGTCCCTGGCTGGTTTGGGGGACCCTTTTTCATACTCTGGTGGCCTGTACAAGAGAGGTTCAGTCCGCTCTCTCAGCACTTATTCTGCAGCTGCTTTGCAAACTGATCTAGAAGAAGGAATGTATAAACCCAACTCTCAGATATATGGAGACACATATGGTCCTGGAATGGGTTTCCGTATTCCACCATCTTCCCCTCAGAAAGTAACAGATGGAAGAATGGTGGATGTTCAGCAGAATCAGGGTCCTCACAGCCCCTACTCAGGACCATCCAGCCGCAACTCGCCTGTACGCCAGAACTTTCGCAAAGATTCCTCATCTTCTGTTTTTATGGACAGCCCTGTTGGAAAACAGAGAAACCCAAGCTCTTCCTCAGGCACTAACGAAATGTTCTCCGGACCAGAACGGCCCTTGTCTGGGTTCAGCTCTCCAGTGCCTGCCAAGGAGTCAGAAACACGGTGAGAATACCCCTTTCAATTTAATTACTGGTAGTAATAGTAATACAGTGTTTGCAATGCAGCTAGAGGTGAAAGTAGTGATATAATTTATTGATGTGTTTCACCACTTCATGGGCGATTCGTTTTTAAAAATCACATTGATTATAAACATACCTTTTATAAATAGGATCATACCCAGTGACTTTCCCATGATTATTGGTTATACAAAAGAGCATAAAAAGCTAAATAATAAGAAATAATCTCTGTACAAAAATCACACTGTGATATGATAATATACTGTGTGTGTTGGAAAATTAAAGGAACCTGCATGAGAAAAATAGATGGATTTCCTTTGCTGACCTAGTCCTATAAATACTGAAGGAAGAGTTATCCCCTAATTGGACTTTTAAGGCACTCAAATTTGCATTAGGAGTAAAAATAAAAGTATACATTTTATTAATGGTGTAATTACAGCAAAGAACACAGAGTAAAACAAGGCAGAATGTTAACAAAAAATGCATATAGGTTTTGACAGTCACCACAACGATTGACCGTGTTTTCTTACGATTCATCAACGCATTTCAGAGTTTTCAAAATCTCCTTCGGAGGTATGTAAGAGAGTCAATCATATGTCTATAATATATTAAGAGGCAGTTTAGGCATACAACCTTAATGATAACATGAGAAATAACATAAATTGTTGGTAATGAATACGTATAACATGTATATTTACATGTTTTCTGAAACTGTCATATGCATAACATTCCAACAAAATTTTAAAAACAAGAAAGTTGAGCGGAATTGTGTCCTAGGTCTGCCCGTCCATTGTTTTTTGACTAAATGTGGATGTGCTTGCTGGAAAGTGGCCAAATCAGCCCGGGAAGAGATTGTCACCTAGTACTGCTGAAACGAGCCTCGAGCTCGATTGCGTCACTTCCGGTAGCGTCCCGACACGTGTTCGGCACGGTCACGTGACCGTGACGAACATGCGTCGGGACGCTACCGGAAGTGACGCAATCGAGCTCGAGGCTCGTTTATACACCATACAAAAACTCTGTCTGTTTGTGAGTACCAAAGCTGTTTTTATAAATAAATTTCAATACTGTTGAAAAATACTACACTATGGGGCTCCCTTCCTCCTTATCTGTTTAACCCCTTGCATAAAACCGCCGAGGTACACCACCAATTCCCCCCCCCCCCCCACGCTGAAGTACCGCTGAGGGACCACTTAAAGAGCCCAATACGGCACAGTAGGCAGGAGACGCCAGGACCCGGGGACACGTGAATAGGACCTCGAGGGATAAGGACCACCAGGAACCCTGAGGATACATATACCATATGCTGTTACCTTACAGCTGTAAGGTAAGGGGACACCCATATTCTGATTTCACAGGACCACGTGGGAGATATCTACCATCACCATCATCACCGTTTAAATCTCTACCTTATAGTGCACATATATTTTAAGCACCAGCACTGCAGGCGACTGTCTTGTTACATGCGATTCTGGGCTATTCGCCACCTGTTGTTGCAC
Organism: Lithobates pipiens; assembly: GCF_037356315.1. Lineage (NCBI taxonomy): Eukaryota > Metazoa > Chordata > Amphibia > Anura > Ranidae > Lithobates > Lithobates pipiens. Next base: position 70,236,001 of record NW_027507789.1, read on the forward strand.
AAGCTGAATGGACATTTTTAACTAGGATTACTGTTCAATTGTTGTTTTTTATATATATATATATATATATATATATATATATATATATATATTTTTTTTTATAGCTTTAAACACTGTGCACCTTTTTTCTTCTGTTTTGGATTATTCCCAGAGGGTTGTTTCCCTCTCACCAACACTTGGATCGTTTATGCGTTTTTGTTTTGATTCAACAATTTGATTTATTTTCTTTGATCTTATGATTCAATTTAGTGCACTGCACCGATATTTAAGTCTAAGGTATAAAGACACCCGCACAGAGTCACTCTGCTTAACCCTCCCTTGGCTTTAACACCATATGCGATTTCTTTAGTCACAAGGCAAGCATTACTTATATCTTTTGCCTTATCCAGCTAATACTTTTGTACACTGTTACACATATACTTTGATTTAGCAGATTTTCTTTTCAGATTTATTTATTGTTCAGCACTAGCACTTTGTATGCGTTTTTTGTCATTTTTAACAAATCGCACGGTGATTCACTTTATATATCTTTTATTTCGTCCACTACTTTATGTATAGTATTTTAGTCACTGAAACAAATGCAGTAGTAGTTATTATTATGGACCTTCTTTATATTCAGCACTGCCACTTTATGCAACTCTGCTACCTATAAAATCGCATTGGGACCACCAGTCTTATTCATCATTGATTGTTTTTCTTATCCATTTGTTTACCACTCAAAATACTACTACGCATAGGAGTGAGGGTCCCTCACTATATATACATATATATATTTTTTATATATATATATTGTCTTTTCTTTTTCTACGTTACATTTATTACCTGTAGTGGAGACGATATTACATTTATCATCTAATCTTTTGAATACCTATTGAATATATTAAACCTGTTTTAACTAGATTCTTCATCATAGTACCGCGCACCACTACCTTTTTACCTTTTGTCTTCTCCAATTGGGGTTCAAGTACCCCATCTCAGTGTGTGCAGCGGTGCAACAATTAGATTACTCTTTGATTAGGCGCAGGAATATTCTCTTTTATACTTAGCTCGTGTTATATGCTGATCCCCGCCGATCTCCCTCTGATTCTGAAGAAAGGAGCGAGCGGAGCCGAGATACAGAAAGCTGGGTGTACTTCTGCTAGACTTGCCTCCTCTCGCAATCCCGCCCACCTCCACTGATTGCGAAAGGAGTGAGCGCCGACAACATACAGAAAGCCGAGTGTACTTCGGCTAGATTCGGCTCCTCTCGCAGTCCCGCCCCTGACTGCGAGCAGAGCCGAGTCTAGCCGTAGTACACTCGGGTACCTCTGAGGTCAAGGAATTCTCCGCTGGTCAAGGAATTGCAAGTTGGTGTGGTAACTACCCAGTCATATCACAACTTGCCTCCACAATACCATGCGTTCCGGGATGTCTGTGATAATAAAATTGCAGATAAATTACCTCCTCACCGCCCATACGATTGCCCATTGATCTGCTCCCAGGGGCTGAAATACCTTTCGGCTGCCTTTTTAATCTGTCAGAGCCTGAATTAAAAGTGCTCAGGGAGTGGCTTGATGAAAATTTAGAGAAGGGTTTTATTAGACACTCAACAGCTCCTGCAGGAGCAGCCCTATTCTTTGTTGAAAAGAAAGACTCCACCTTGCGTCCATGCATTGATTACAGGCACATAAATAAGGTCACTATTAAAAACCGTTATCCACTCCCCTTGATCTCAGAAATGTTGGAAAGACTTCGTTCTGCCAAAGTGTTTACAAAACTTGACCTACGGGGGGCATATAACCTGGTCCGTATTCGTCCAGGAGACGAATGGAAAACCGCCTTTAGAACCAGATATGGACATTTTGAGTCCTTGGTCATGCCTTTTGGTCTCTGCAATGCCCCTGCGACCTTTCAACACTTCATAAATGATGTTTTTCGAGATCTGTTGGACCAATTTGTCATTGCTTATCTGGATGACATCCTTATCTTTTCCGATAACCTGGAAAAGCACCGCAGGCATGTTTGCACTGTCTTTGAAAGATTAAGGCAGAATCGACATCAAACTGGAGAAGTGTGAGTTTAAACAAGCCCAGATCCAGTTCTTAGGGTATATTATTTCTCCAGATGGAGTGAGCATGGATCCCGAGAAGATTTATGCAGTGGTAGATTGGCCTGCCCCTGGAAACAAAAAGTAAATCCAACGATTTGTCGGGTTTGCCAACTTTTACAGAAAATTCATAAGTAACTTCTCTAAGGTGATAGCTCAAATTACCCAACTAACAAAGAAAGTCCACCTTTGTGTGGTCATCTGAGGCACAGGCTGCTTTTGGAAAGTTAAAAACTCCTCACCAGTATTGGTACATCCCAATCCTGAATTACCTTTTATAGTGGAAGTGGATGCTTCGGACTCTGCCGTGGGAGCTATCCTCTCTCAACGACGTGGTGAAAAGATGTAGCTTCATCCTTGCGCTTACCTCTCTCGTTTAATGTCTTCAGCCGAAAGAAATTATGATATTGGGAATAAGGAGTTACTGGCAATTAAGGAAGCATTTTCTGAATGGAGGCATTTGCTGGAAGGCGCTAAGCATCCTGTGACCGTTCTCACAGATCACAAGAATCTGGAATTCATTCGTCCTGCCAAGAGATTGTCTTCTAGACAAGCACGTTGGTCATTGTTCTTTTCCAGGTTCAATTTTATTATCTCATATCGACCTGGGTCAAGGACTGGTAAGGCTGATGCCTTATCAGGAATGTTGTCTGGACCTCCCCAGGAAAAATACTCTGAATACACAGTCCTGCCTCAAAAGAACTTTCTAGGTGCCACAAGTTCTAAAGCATTCTTGAGTCTCCTCAAGGAAGGTTATGAGAATGACCCACTCCTCAAAAATCCTCCTATGGACATCATCCTTGAGTACAAAAATGGCTTCTGGACTCAAGCACATCGCCTCTATTTACCTGAAGTTGCTCGGGTTAAAGTCCTCAAGTTGGTTCATGACTCCAAACTTGCTGGACATTTTGGAGTTTCTAAGACAGAGGAACTTTTATCCCGTTCCTTTTGGTGGCCTGGGTACAAAAGAGATGTCAAAGGTTATGTAGCCTCGTGCCTGGTCTGTGCTCGCAATAAGACACCCCAAGCTTTTCCTTTGGGGTTGCTCCAGCCACTCCATGTCCCATCAAGACCATGGGGATCAATTTCTATGGACTTTGTAGTCGATTTCTCTCCCCCCCCCCCCTCTAAAGAAATTACCACCATCTTGGTTGTTAGTGACCGCTTCACAAAGATGGCTCACTTTATACCGGTCAAGGGGGTACCCTCTGCAGAACAAACTACGGAGTTGATGATTCAAGAAATCTTTAGACTACATGGAATTCCAGAAGATGTAGTTTCTGACAGAGGAGTACAATTCACTTCAAAATTTTGGAAAAGCTTTTTCTCAGCTCTAGGAGTAACAATTAATCTATCTTCTGCTTTTCATCCTCAGTCTAATGGTCAGACCGAGCGGACCAATCAAACGTTAGAGCAGTACCTTCGATGTTTTGTTAATTATCTTCAGGATGACTGGGTGGACTATCTTCCTACAGCGGAGTTTGCTTATAACAATTCTAAACATAGCTCCACCTCTCATACCCCTTGTTTCCTAATTACCGGGCATCATCCAGCTTTTATCCCTGATCTCCCTATCTCAACTCCAATTCCTGCTGTTACCAACAGATTAACTTCTTTACAGGAGATCCAGGATAAATTGATCGAGACTTTGAGGGAAGCTCAGGAAAGTTACAAAAAGGCTGCAGATAGACATCGCAGAGCACTTCCTACCTTTCATGTGGGTGATCAAGTTTGGTTATCTACTAAAAATCTGAAGGTTCATGTTCCATATGCAAAGTTGGGACAAAAGTTTGTGGGACCTTTCCAGATCTCGGCCCAGATCAACCCAATCGCCTTTCGCCTAAAACTTCCAGCCAGTATGAAGATTCACCCTGTGTTTCACATATCGCTACTCAAACCTTTTCACGAAAATACTTTGCCTTGTACCTTGATTTAATCTGAACCTTGAACTCTTTGCTCCTCCCATGAACTTCCTGATATAAGCCATGTCTCTGAACTTCCTCCTTGCCAGAATATTGTGCTATCCCCAGCCTGTATCTCGCTCCTGTCTTCCCTGCTGCCGCTTATATTTGCTACTGCTCATTATCGACCCTTGGCTTGTTCCACGACTACGCTTCTGCCTGATCCCAACCTACAACAACTCATTACCGACCTTTTGGCTTGCTTACTGACCACGCTTCTGTTTGATCCTTACCTGCTCATCTGCTACTGAACCCCGGCTTACTCACCTCCTGATGGGGCGATCTGAGGACCGCAACCTGGTGCTAACAAGCAGCTAAATCCATCTACACCATCTGGAGCTCTGGTGAAAACCGGTTAGTACTTAGACTCCACAGCTCAGGTGAGCCTGTGTCATCTGCCAGGGGGACTGCCTGTGTTCCTATCCTGCTGGTTAGTGGTAGTCCTGCAACTGCTATAGCAATTGGTCTTCGAACCTGACCCCTGATGGTGACAGCGGGACTGTGAGCAGAGCCGAGTCTAGCCGCAGTACACTCGGCTTTGTGCATCTCGGCTCCACTCGCTCCTCTCCGCTCAGTCGGCGCCAATTTTAAATCGGGGCAATGCTGCAACTAGACTAGCAATGTTGCAAAGGCACTGGGCAAGGCTGCAGATGGTCACTGGACAAGGCTGCAATGATGGACACTGATAAGGCTGCATTGATGGACATTTAAATGTATGTTTTTTTTTCCTTAAACTTCCCTCCTAAAAGTTTTATTCCTTAATATTCCCTCCTAAACTTGGGGTGTGTGTTATACGCCAGTGTCTTGTCATATAAGGTCCCCCATCCGATAGTGTCCACTGTGTACTGCGCATGCACAGTACACAGCTAGACAAATTACGAAAATTGCCGAGGATGATCGGCGCCTGCGCCGTGAGTCCAGATTCCATCCCCACTATCCAAGTGGACATAGAGTAGGAATATAAAAGAGCCGAGCGCAGCGAGGCCGAGCCCGAAGCGCGGTGAGCGAAGCTCGCCCGCGAGGGGCCCTCTAATATTCACAACCCTATGTCCGCTTGTATGGTGGGGCCACCACCTCCACTCACGGCGCAGACGCCGTTCAACTTTGGAGATTTTCCGAAGCTTCGTCGCTATATGATGGCCAGACAATATATGGCACAATACCGGCGCGTGTTATACGCCGATAAATACGGTAATCTTTCCCAAGTGTAGGATTTGGTTATCTTCCTTCCTCAAACCACAGTGCTCATTCTGTGGGCCCCCCCCCCCCCCCCCCCGGGATTTGCATCTAGTATGCCCGGCACACAAAGCCGCCCGGATTTGGTAATCCATGGGGGCTTTGTATGGTTGGCCGCTCAGATGGATTTATTCTGTCTGGCCGCCATCTTGCCCCTCTGGCGCACATGTGCTGTACGCCAGTGAGGCCATTGTTTTGGTGGGCCGTGGGTGCAGGCCGTCATTCCGACACGCTTGTGCTGCTCATGCGCAGTCGGGATGGGGGCGTGTATGCTCGGCTCATGAAGCAGATGATGCTATGCCCCTGCACCTCCTCCCCAGATCTCGGATGCAGCTGATTCCAATCTGCTGCGTCCGTGATTGGCGTGGAAGTCACTATATCTTACAGGCCCTGTACAGCACAAGCCGACATCCACCACCCAGGTCAGATGCCGGAGTGTGTCTTCACACAGTGGTTTGCATCACACAAGGTATGACTAAATTTACTTGTCCTTTTTCTTGCTGACTGCCTTCTGCCTGTAGATGCCTCAGATCCCATCCCATCTCCTCCAATCTGAACATTCTCAGCAATTTCATGGAGATCAGAATTCTCAAATGGCATATCTCTCGTTTTCAATAGATTTTTATTGTTAAATAGAACAACAGGTTACAAAACATGTCAATAATAAGTGGCAGTAGGGCGAGATGCCCCCTAGAAGACAAATGCATCATACTGGTAAAGCATATAATGAGAAAACATAAAAAAAAAAAAAAAAAAAATCCCCCCCCCCCCCAGACCATGGTTGCAATATAGAAGGTAAGAGAATAAACCTTGACCAGTCTGAGAATGAGAGCGCGTGGTAGAAGTAGTACATTCAAGAAAAAGGGGCCAACGAGGTCCCCCCGATTCGTGGGGACCCGGTGACCCCCCCTTAACACCCTCCACCCGGGGCCGAGACGGGCCCAGGGAAGATTGCCCAGCCGCCCCAAATGGGAACACACTGCGACTGGGCAACTCCCCAGAGCCCCCCACCCCCCAGCAAAAGGGACAGGTCAGCCATCTACACTGTTTATGCATTCGAAGTATAGCAAGTGAGAACTATGAGTTATGTAACTGAATGAGGCACAGGTGATATATACTCATTATCTGGGAGGAAGAGTAAAAGAACACAGTAGAACAAATGAAGATTTCCTTTCAGCGCATAAATTAAGAAATCCAATAAGTGAAATATTAACTAATCACAAAGAATATTTGCAGCCAAAGGGAGCATCCCCTACAGGGAGGGGAAAAGGGGTAAAGGAGGAAAAGGGATAGACAAAGAAAAGAAGAGCAGGTAAAGCAGAGGAAAGAGGCAATTAGCGCAGAAGAGTGTAAAAGGAGGTAAAGGGAGGTGGAGAAGGTCGTCCGGAGAAGTGAGCGACAGCTAGGAGTAGAGCAATTTCAGTGTGGAAGGATGATCCCAACAAAAGATGCCCAAGGTTCCCAAGTATGATAGAATTTCTCAGAACAATCCAAGATTACACCGGCCATTTTTTGATTCATGATCCAAGAATTTTTTTTCTTAGCCACTCTGGGTGATACAGAAGGCGTCTTCCAGGCTTTTGCCAGGGTAAGTTTGGCACCCAGTAAAATAAAGTGGATGAGGCGTTGTGTAATCTTGGGCGCTCCCGTGACTGGGAAGTTGAGAAGTGCAATGAGGGGGGATGGTAAGATAGGCCGTGAGGTAATTATGCTTATCCAAGAGAAAATTCTGCGCCAGAAATGTCGAATCCTGGGACAGGACCACCATACATGTAGCATGTCACCCCTAAGGTTACAGCCCCTGAAACATAGAGGAGATGCTGACGGGAAGATGTGGGCAAGTTTTGTGGGTACTAAGTACCACCTGGTAAGTACTTTAATGCTCGCTTCTATGAGACCGGTATTCATGATGCGCTTGTATGAGTAGGAAAAATTCCTTTGCCAAGTCTCCAGGTTCCAAGATTTGGCTAAATCATCTTCCCAAGCCAACATGTAAGAGGTTTTGGACTGTTTGCCCGAGAGTGCCCTGTAAACCAGTGAGATCCCACCCCTCTGCTTGATGCCTTGCCCACACCATTGTTCATAAGGGGTAATTTGTGGTCCATCTGGGAAAGGTCTGCATTTTTTGTGGAGAAACGCGGAAATCTGTGTAAATCTGAAGAATTCAGATCTGGGCATGTCCAGTTTACTCACACAATAGGCCTTCGTTAGGGGGCCTAAAGGTCTGAGGAAGTGACCAATTCTGTAGAGCCCCTTGTCTAGCCACCACTGGAATGCTTTGATGTCCAGACCCTAGTGGAAGTCTGGGTTGTGAAATAAATGTTTCAGGGGTTCTAAAGAAGAAATTAGGTGTGTGTTACCCCCTGAGGGAGTCCCATAAAGTGAATGAGTGGGACAGCGTAGGCGACATGATTGGGGGTCTGGATCTTTTGGGGCTCCATAGGAGGAAATCAAGGGTATGAAGTGGGACTGCCAGTCTTTCAATGTGTATCCAGTCAGGATGTTCCCATCGGGAGTATATTCTGAATAGCTGTGAAAGTTGTGCTGCTTGGAAATACCAGAGCAAGTTTGGCAGGCCCAGTCCCCCCTCTGTCCTAGATCTATATAGGACCGACTTAGCCAGTCTGCGTCCACCCTTCCCCCAAATAAATTTGATGACCTTGGCTTGGAAGAGCCTAAGGTGGCTTTTGTTTATTGGTATCGGAAGGGTTCTAAAATAGTAAAGTACACTATAATAGTAATGTCATTTTGATGGCATTGATCCTACCTAGCCATGTCATGGGAAGCCCCGACCACTTTAGGAGATCTCTCTCTAATTTTTTGTACAGCGGTGGGTAATTAGCTTGGTAGAGGAGATCTATCCTTGGTGTCAGTTTTATCCCCAGGTATGTAATAAATGAGTTGGTCCAGGATAGTCTAAAGCTATCTCGAAGCCGAGAGATAAGTGAGTCTGCAAGATTAATGTTAAGTGCTTGAGATTTGTTGTAGTTGACCTTGAGACCAGATACCAAGCCAAAGTCATCTAGGAGGCGGCATAAGTTAGGGAGCGTTGTGAGGGGAGAGGATACAAAAAGTAGGATGTCACCCGCAAATAATGCGCACTTGTGAGTTTGGGAGCCACAAGATATGCCTTTGATATTAGGGTCGTTCCTAATAGAAATTGCTAAGGATTCAATCGCTATGGCGAAGATAAGAGGGGATAGAGGACATCCTTGTCTCGTCCCCCATAAGATAGGGAAAGATTCAGAGTAAAATCCCCACAGACGTACCTGGGCCGAAGAGGTTGAGTAGAGAGCCCTCAGAACATTGAGAAAATGCTCACCAAAGCCCCAACGCTGTAAAGTTGAAAAGATGAACGACCAGTTAATAAAGTCAAATGCCTTTTGCAGGTCCAAGGAAAGCAAACAGCCTTGTCTAGGAGCTCCTTTGTCCCAGTTGGAGTTTAGGATAGAAATTTGGTCAATGGCTCTGCGCGTCTGGTCAGAGCCTTGTCGGCCTGGTATAAAGCCAACCTGATCCTTATGGATATACAGACTAATGAAAGAGGCCAGGCGGTCTGCAAGGATTTTAGTCAGAATCTTTAGATCATTGTTGATGAGGGAAATTGGTCTATAGTTGGAAACTGCACTAGGGTCCTTGTCTGGTTTAGGGATAACCGTTACATAGGCCATATTAGAAGAAGCTTCTAAGGGACCCCCCCTCCGAAGCTCATTGAAAAAACGAGCAAGGTATGGGGCTAGAGTGGTGGAGAAGGATTTATAGTAAGGTACAGAGAAACCGTCCGGGCCAGGAGCAGAGTGGGGCTTTAATTTTTTGATCACTGCACAGACTTCTTCCTGTGAGATAGGGGCATCTAAGATCTGGCGATGGGAAGATTTCAAAATTGGGTTTTGTACTGTCGACAAACTGATCGACCTGCGCTTGCGTCGGACAGTCTTTATTACTATAGAGGGATTGGAAGAAGGAATGAAATTGTTCCATTATGCGTTGTGGGTTTTGGGAGAGGGTACTACCATTTATTTTGATTTTAGGGAGAGCAGTGTGTTTGATTTTTGGAGAAAGTCTACTTGCTAAAAATGTGCCTATCCGATCTCCCTGGCAGTAAAATCGGGACTGATTCCAGTGGATCCATTTTTCAGCTCTAGTGGTGAGTGCCAAGTTTAATGAAGCACGAGCTGCATCCAGGTCCGAGATGGGAACCTCAGAGGGGCGAGCCTTGTGCCTTTTAGATAGGGCCGCGAATTCCTGCTCCAGTCTGACAATATCAGATTTTTGTGCTTTGTTAATTTGAGAAGCAATTTGGATAAGGTGTCCTCTGAGAACCGCCTTATGAGCAGCCCAAAGGCACGAGGGTCCAACCTCTGGGGTGTCGTTGATTTGAAAATAAGTTTTAATTTTGATATCAATCTCCGCCTTTCTGCCTGGGTCGCTCAAAATAGATTCATTGAGGCGCCATCTCCTACCGGGTCTAACCACTCCAGGGCGCCGGAAGGCTACCACCACCATAGAGTGGTCCGACCAGACTACGTCTTTAATGAAAGCTCTGTTTGTTAACGGAATGGTATGGGAAGTAACCCATATGTGATCTATTCTCGAGAAAGATTGGTGGGGACTGGAGAAATGGGTAAAATCCCTTAGGGATGGATTCATTTCCCTCCAGATATCAATCAGCCCATGTTGAGAGATAAGTTTGGCTATGAGCAGACTTTGTTTAGTGGGTCGAATAAGGCGTTTACCCGGAGGGCGTGCCTTGTCCATACCCGCGTCAAAGGCCGTATTCGAGTCACCCCCAAAAACTACAGTCCCCTCCAATAAAGGTGACACGGTGTCCAGTAGATTCTTAAAGAAGGCATATTGTCCTCTGTTGGGGGCATAATATGAAATGAATGAGTAGAGATGACCATCTAGCTCTCCAATCAATAGGAGAAATCTACCTTCTGGATCTTTAAGTTCTGACTTGAGAGAGAATGTACATCTGTTGGAAATAAAAATACCCACCCCCTTTGTTTTATCATCTGCATTAGCCAGAGAGAAATAAGGGAATTTGGAGTGGATAAAGGAAGGATGGAAGCGTTTAGGGAAATGGGTTTCTTGCAGAAGTGCTACATCAACTTTTTGGGAGTGAAAATGTTGAAATATTTTCCGACGTTTGGCTGGGGAGTTTAGGCTTTGGGCATTATGAGAGATTAGCTTAAGGGGAGTTTTGTCTGGGTCAGTTACCGCCATCGAGCAGAGGAGTGGGAGTACCCCGATAAACAAAGGCACTTACCCTTAGTAGACTCATAGACCAGGACAATATCAGGCCGGTATGTGACTTCAGCTTGCATGTATAAAGACCGTGCACTCATTCTCCAGACGACTTCTAGGGGAAAGGAAGAATAGAGGATGAGCAAGAGAAGGGAATAGAGAGGTACAGAGAAGAGAAGAAGGGGGACAAACATGACCCCCGATGCGGGCGGAATAAAATACCACCTGCAAAAGAAATACAAAATCCTCCCTAATCTCAATCCCAAAGGGGATAAAGACAGAGAGTAATCCTGACCAGTGAAGGGTTAATACCGAGTTCACTAGGCAGGAAGGGGTGCATGAGCACCACCCTAGCAGATAGGACCATCTAAGAATTTTAAACAATATGTAACTGTCAAAAAGGCCCCAGGACCAACGTTAACGTGAGGAATAGTTCAAATCTCCCCAAAGTCCAGGAGAGAATAAAGAACAACAAATCAGGAGAGGAAAAATACTTGAGTGTGGCAACATAAAGTTGGTAGAAAAGGGTAACCAGCTCCCCCCATCACAGAGGAAGACCTTGAGGGCCGCTCCCACCTATATGGTGAGGTATATTCTAGGCGTTTTCCCCACTCAAGGCCCCCGAGAGGGGACTAGTACCCCCCCAAAGTCCCAAAACTTGTACAGCAGACAGTTCATAGTGAGTCAGGGAGGGACGTTGTCCTTCGATTTCTTGTATCTTGCAGGTTTCCACATCGAGTTCAGTGGACTGGATGGACTGGAGGGAAGTTGCCTTTTAGCCGAGTGAGGAGAGGGCTCCTGTTGCATAGCGATTGGGTCATGAGAGATGAGGCCGAGTCGTAGGAAAAGCTGTTCCCCTTCTGGAAGTGAACTAAAGGTGTAGGGTTTGCCATTGAATAACATCTTCAGTTGAAATGGAAAGAGCCACCAATATTTAATGTCCTTATTCATTAAAATTTGAAGTAGCGGTTTCAAGGTGCGTCTCTTTTGAATGGTGGAGGGAGAGATATCAGCAAAGACTTGTAATTGATGTCCCTGAAAAACGATCTTGGACAGGGATCTGGATTTCTTCATGACTGCTTCTTTCACTGTAAAGTGGTGAGGCTTCACTACAATATCTCGAGGCAGGCCATCATCTCTGGGGGGCCTGAGGGCCCTGTGAGCCCTATCGAGCTCTAGATGGTGTTGTGGGGTGTCAGGGAGCAGTTCTTTGATGAAGGCCTGTATTGTCTCAGGAACATCCTTGTAGGATTCAGGGAGTCCCCTGACTCTAAAGTTGCACCTCCTATTTCTATTTTCAAGGTCATCTATTTTGGCATTGGCAGTATCCAGCTGCTCTTGTAAAACTTGTAAGCAAGCAGAATTTTGATTTGTTCTGGAAATCGTCGCATCCAGGTTGGATTCAATAGTTTCAATGCGAGATCCAATGTTCTGGAGGTGTGCTTTAATGTCATTTGTGATTTTGGTAGCCGTATTCTGTAAGCCCCTATCCAGGAGGTCTGCAAATTTAGCAAAGAGTTCAGTCACATTGATCGGCTGCAGTAGGCCCACATCCCCAGGCTGTGTGAGAAGTTGGGGCTGAGGGAGGTTAGCTCCCAAGGGCGGGAAATCCATGTCTGGGAATGATTGCTCCAGAAGGGACACTGTGGAGCTGGGGAAGCCATTTCAGAACGATCGGTACCTGACTGTCGTTGCAGGGCACAAGAGGGAGAGATTGCCAGCTGTGCTCCGGTCGAGTAGGCCGCGTCCGAGCGGTGAGGCGCAGCCGCCATTTTCGCCTCTGCCTGAGGAGAACGGATCGCCTCGAAAGTCGGCTCCAGGTTTCTCCTGACAGCCCCGGAGTACATTGGGGAGATCCCTGATGTATCCGCTACTCTGCGGACGTGTCGTGGAGCGAACGTTGGCTCTCTGGGCGCCGTTATCAGTCCCAGTCTGCCAGGGCGGGACGGAGCTCCGGGTCTATGCGGCCATCTTCGGAGCTGCCGCGCATGCGCCACCCAAATGGCATATCTCAATGGCTTATTCAATTCTACCCATTAGCTATTTCTAATGCCGCGTACACACGACCGGACTTTCCATTAGAATGAACTCTGACGGTCTTTCTGACGGAGTTCCGACCGAACGGACTTGCTTACAGATGATGAAAGTTCGTTCGCTTCGAACGTGATGACATACAATGGGACTAAAAAAGGAAGTTCAGTAGCCAATAGCTGCCCTTGCATCGAATTTGGTCCATCGGACTAGCATACAGACGAGAATCAATTCCTTATTGGAATTGATTCCGTCTGAAAGATTTAAAGATTTAAAACATGTTCTATTTCTAGGTCCGTCAGACTTTTTGAAAAAAAAAAAAAGTCAGCTGAAGCCCACACATGATCGGAAATTCAATTCTACCCATTAGCCATTTCTAACTGTTCAGTCAGATTGAAGCCATCTGGTGGACACAATATATATTAAAAGTTTATACATACATAGTTTATGTTATGCTATTATCGCTAAATTTGTGCTCACTGCTTGAAAACCCATGTGGATAAATCCACAATGGGCTTGTGTATCACGCACTTAAGTTTTATACTCGATTATCTCTACTCTGTAAAGATATTAAGTCTTTTGGTGCCATGACTGGCAATGAGATCGGATGTGATTAATGACTTATCCCAGGCATTCAAGCAGCCCTAATTAATTTATTAGCTATTATATCCACACATATAATATCTCACCAAGAAAAACCTCCCCCCTTTTTCTTTTCTCTACCCTTCCCCCCCTTTTTCCCCACTCTCCCCCCCCCCCCCCTTTTTTTTTCATACTCTATTTTTTAGTGGCCATTTGCTTGGTAGTGAGCTACAATTACCTGTGAATGAACAGCATATTAAGGGAACTTCCGGTCAGCCGACCCATGGAGTAGCTGCGTCCCCTCACAGCTCCCGATCACAATTCGGCTTATAAAAGCTAGCCCAACCTCCGGCGACCGCCGCTACTATGACAAGTCGATTTCCTGTCCTCACATCAGTGGGCGAGGCCACCCTCCAGGGCCGTTTCTCTCCACCCGCCCGCTCATCTAATTGAGGCCCCAGCTTCGGCCTGCCTGCATAGCGCCTTCCACCCGGGGGCCTGTGCTATACAAACAAACACTCCAACCACCTAGCAGACTTATCGGGGCCCCTCTCACCTCCCCCCCCGCACAGACCTGACCAGGCATTAGCCTAGATTCGCCTACACGCAAGGCCTCTCCGCTCCACCGGACACTGCCATAAATCTAGGCCCCGGTCTTTTACAAAAGGGGATTTGGATCACTACATCACCCAGACTCTTGCATACAGCGGCTCCCCAGGCACCCGCATATGGACCCATTTGTGGAAAAAACTGGAGCAAGCTCCCAAACGACCGCATTGATCCACCAGACCCAATCTAAAACAGAAGCCCCTGATCCGGCCTCCCCGATCGAAGATCCAGACACGGAGGTGAGCAATAACTTATGATCCTCCCCCCATTCCTGATCTCCACTCCCACACCTGCTGCCCCCCCTATCTCCGAACCAGGGGAATGCAACACTGACCGCATCGCTCAGGTTGTAGCTGCCCTTCTATCCCCCATGATAACTGCCTCAGTCGAAAAGGCGGTGGATGCAGGGATGAGACAAATAAAAGCGCAACTAGGGAAACACTCCACCGTCTCTCCAGTTTGGAGGAAGAAGTCTACCAGGTGCAAGCCACGGAACAAGCACAGGATAAGACCAATCATTACATACTTAAGAAATTAGACAATCTAGAAAACAGATCTAGAAGGAGCAATTTGAGATTCATTGGGGTTCCAGATTCGCCACAATCCTCATCACTCGTGGAATTCTGTGCCAGACGCATTCCCGAGGCATCTGGCCTCTGCACGGTCGAATGGGCTCACCGCATGGGCCCACATAACTCTGACCGCAAGCTTCCTTGCCCGATCATTGCTAAATACCTTAATTACTCTGATAAAACCACAATCTTGCAAAAGTCCAGACAAACCAAATCTCTTCAAATTGATGGTGTTAAAATCTTGATCTTAGCAGACTACTCCTTGGAGGTCTCAAAAAAAGAGGGAAGCACTTCAACATGTCTGCGCAGAGCTCCATCATCGACGGATGAAGTTCACATTGGCCTTCCCCGTGACCCTCCTCTTGAAAGGCCCTAATAGAGATCAACTATTCTTCCAAGAAGTTTCCGAAGCGGAGGCCTTTCTGACATCGCTGCGTTCGGATACACACTCTGTCTCTCCGCTGAATTTCACCGGTTGCGGAAACTCTGGATAGGCACAGTTTTGGGCTCTAGCGCACTGAATCACAAGGCGGGGGTTGTTGTTCTGATCCACAAAAATCTCCCTTGTGAGGTACTCTCAGTCGACATGGATAGCCAGGTTCGCTTCATCATGGTACATTTAAAAATGGGAAATAGAACACTGTTAATCTCCAACATTTATGCACCAAAGAATCCCGGCAAGCCATTCTTTAGCGAGTTGTCCACCTGGTTACTACGCACACCGCATCTTCCACACATAGTTGGAGGAGACTTCAACACCATCATGCATCCCTCCGATGACAGGTCCTCCCCTAAACGACAGTGACCTCTTACCTCGCTCTCCGACCCCTCTCACTTCGCTTCTACTATGGACTCCCTCCACCTCCAAGATGTTTGGCGTCTCTATCACCCATCTGACAGAGACTACACCTTCTATTCCATTCCACACCACATTTTTACTAGAATTGACTATCTCTTCTGCTCAGACAGCCTTATCCCTCTGATCTCAGGGACTGATATTCATGATATTGTCATATCGGATCACGCCCCCACTTCCCTGACGCTAGATACCCCCTGACTTGTCTCCCTCTCTGCAGATATGGCGTTTTCCCTATCTCCACAACAATGCAGATTTCCAGCAATACATGGAGGGAGCCTGGTCAGAATTTTCTGCAGCCAACTCCCCCCATGCAGACGACCCGGACCTCTTCTGGGAGGCTGGTAAAGCCTTCCTCAGAGGCTGTATCATATATGCTGCCTCATTTAAGAAAAACGCTTTAGCAAATTACAAGAAAGGCAGCGACAAACTGCACCTGACACAACGCTCTCTCTACACAAAAGATACACCCGAAAACAGGCGTTCATGACAAGCTTCAAAAAGCTCCTTTGATACCTGGGCGGACACCCTTGAACGAACACGCAGGGCACACCTGGATGCCACTTTTCATAAATTCGGCAATAAAGCCGGCAAATTGTTAGCCAGGCTCTGTAAAGGCCCATTCTGCCCAACACACATTACTTCCCTTCGAGATTCCATGTGGAACATAAAACACTCTCAACAGGACATAAACGAGACCATGCTTTACTAATTCTCTTCGCTATACGCCACAGACCCCATAGACATGACTAAGGCCAACCCTTTCCTAGAAAACCAGGACCTACCCACGATATCTCCTTCCCAGTTGGAATCCCTCAACGCCCCCATTTCACTACCTGAAATATCTAATGCTATTAGGAATCTAGCTCCCTCAAAAGCATCGGGACCAGATGGGTTCACCGGGGAAGACCCTACAGGCCATAACCGAACCTGCTCTCCATGCTGTTTAAAATGGTATATGAGCCGGCGGCCCCTACCTACTCACTGGGAACCAAACTATTATTAAACTAATTTCAAAAAAGGGTAAAGACCCCAGGAACCAAGCTGTTACCGCCCTATTTCCCTTATAAATCTGGATATAAAGATACTTTCGAAAATAGCCTCTAGACTAGCATCCATTATCCCCTCTTTGATCCACCCAGCCCAATCAGGCTTTATGAAGGGGAGAACACCCACTATCAATATTCGAAAGGTAATGATAGCCCTGGAACATGGCAGAAACCACCCGGGGGTTGGGGGGGACCACGCCATCATCACCCTGGACGCAGAAAAAGCTTCCGACAATGTCCGCTTTGAATGGTTGTTCTTAAAGTTGTCAAAGATGGGTGTCACGTGTCCCTTTCAGCATCTCGTTCAGACTATATACACTTCCCCCGCGGCCAGGTTGGTGGTGGCTGGTCTCTTTTCACCAGAATTCCATCTCCACAAGGGCACAAGACAGGGCTGTCCCGTTTCACATCTTCTTTATAATATAGCTCTAGAACCCCTTTCTCGCTATCTCACGTATAAGGCTCCTTTACACGGTATCAAAATAGGCACACAAGAACTCCGTACATCACTATTTGCTGATGACATACTCATCTTCTCGACTAACCCCTCCTCTGATATGCAAACTATAAAAACACAGTCTTCGATGACTTTAAACTCTGCTCGGGTTTACGCATAAACTACGGTAAAAGCGAAATACTCCCTATAGGCACATCTTCCCATCCTACCTGGGCTCATGACTCACCGTTCACAGTGGCTAGCTCCTACATATCATATCTTGGCATTAAGATAGGAAAGCTACCATCTTCCATATACCACCTTAATTATCCCCCTTTGCTTAAAAAAATCTTACAGGAACTGGGTAACTGGGGGGACCTGCCTCCTCTCACTCATGGGAAGATGCCACCTGATAAAAATGGTCAGCTTTGCCCGTTTGTTATACCTTCTCCAAACGATCTCCTTGCTTTTAAAACACAAAGATATTATAACCCTCAACAATGCATTTTCCAAATTTTTATGGCACAATAAGCGGCCGCGCATAACCTTCACAAAATTGCATCTTCCCAGTCACGAGGGGGGTATTAGCCTCCCCAATGTTAGAGCCTACAACCTCTCTTGTCTCTTAAGGATAGGGTTGGACTGGATATCTCAACTCGGCACAGTGGTGTAGTGGTTAGCACTCTCACCTAGCAGTAAAAAGGGTCATTGGTTCAAATCTCAACCAAGACACTACCTGCTTGGAGTTTGCATGTTCTCCCTGTGCCTGCGTGGGTTTCCTCCGGGTACTCCGGTTTCCTCCCACACTCCAAAGACATGCAGGTAGGTTAATTGGCTTCTGTCCAAAATTGAAACTAGTATATGAATGGGGACTTTGGATTGTGGGCTCCTTGAGGGTAGGGACCAATGTGAGTGTGCAATGTACAGGGATAGGGGTAGACACTCACTCAGGTTGAACTGGATGGACTGGTGTCTTTATTCAACCTTACTAACTATGAAACTATGAACTCTCCTGTTATTCCAACTACCCCCTGGAATCGACAATGGTCCACCCATACACTCCCTAGTAGCCCTTGTCTGCAGGTGGAAAGGGGTCCCCCTACCTCTTCAACATAATCTTCTCCTTGGGGATACAGAGATTGCATGGAGAGAAGCGCGAAAAGCACTGCACTTTTGCCCTTCCTGTCAACCCATCTCCTGATTCAAGGTAACTCCACCTTCGCACCGGGCGTAGATTGCAAGATATTCTCAATCTGGCAACAAAAGGGTCTTACAAATTTCTCAGATCTGTGCAATATAGACACCCCCTTACTTTCTCTAGAATAGCAGAAACCTTCTCCCTACCCCAATCGCATGTCTTCCAGTATGTGCAATGTGTCAGCTTCCTGAGAGACTCCTGTAGTGCAGAGAACAAGAGATTTCAACTATCTTTCTTAGATCAACTATTAGGAGACGACTCTTATAAGATATCGGACATATACAAACCCTTCTTGCTAAAATCCATACCCCCCCCCCCCCCCCCAGCCTGCCGCCAGCCAAGACTTTCCCTCGCCCACCCCTTCTGGGCATGCCCCTATATCTCTACTTTCTGGAACCAGGTCCTCTCATACATCTTTGCAATCACATTGCTCAAAGTAGCCAAGGACCCTTTTTTACTCATCTTTGGATACTGGAACGACCAACTGCTACCGTGGTTCTCTACCGCCCATCCAGTCAGCAAGGACTGGGTTTTGATTACTCTTTTACTAGCCAGAAGATTAATTCCTGAAAGAATGGACCTCCCCATACGGCCCTCAGACCTCCCAACTCAAACAGGAGCTTCTGAGTTTGCTTCTTAAGGACAAACTCAACAACGATTTCAAGCAGGAAAAGGCTAAAACATGTTTCTACTCCAGATGGTGGACTTTCATATGCACGTCCTTGTCGCAAGAGAAATTGCAAAACTTTGAAAGCTTTGCATTTTCCTACTATGGATCTCCTTTGGCAACTCCTGAAGAAGCGGACTCCTCAGTTTTAACTCCCGCATCTGCAGACCCAGAGATCGCAAACGCCTCTCAGCTTTACCATTCTCCCTCACCGCCACCCATCTCAACCACCTCTGCCTTAATAAAAACAACTTTAATTTGAAATTTGCAACCTGTAACTTGTACCTGCATCCAAATCTTAGTGACTGACTCCTCCTAGGACGAGTCGCTCTCCTGCCTGTGGACATTATTTGGTGACTCTTTACTGCCTTTCCTCCAATAAAATCTATTGAAAAAAAACAAAAACAAACCCAGCATATTAATTTTCTCATCATAAGGTATGATTTCCATTAAACATAGTATCCTATGTGTGATATAAATATGTGATTTTTTTTTGACAAATCTATAACAAACATACAAACACCTTAACCACTTCAGCCCCAGAAGAATTTACCCCCTTCCTGACCAGAGCACTTTTTGTGATTCAGCACTGCCTCGCTTTAACTGACAATTGCGCAGTTGTGCGACATGGCTTCCAAACAAACTTGATGTCCTTTTTTTCTCACAAATAGAGATTTCTTTTGGTGGTATTTGATTACCCCTACGTGTTTTATTTTTTACGCTATTAAACAAAAAATGAGTGACAATTTTGAAACAAAACACATTCTTTTTTACATTTTGCTATAATAAATATCCCCCGAAAAAATATAAAAAAAACATTATTTTTCCTCAGTTTAGGCCAATATATATTCTTCTACTTATTTTTAATTTAAAAAAAATAGCAATAAGCGTTTATTGATTGGTTTGCGCAAAAGTTATAGCGTTTACAAAATAATAATTATTATTATTTATTTTTTTGGGGACAATTGTCATTTATGCAGCAATCAGTGCTATGCAAATGCACTGATTCCTGTGTAAATGACACTGGCAGTGAAGGGGTTAACCACTAGGGGGCAGTGTAGGGGTTAAGTGTGTCCTGGGGAGTGTTTCTAACTGTGGGGGGTGTGGCTACAGATCACAGGGAGCAGAGATCAGTGGCATTGTCACTAGGCAGAACAGGGAGATGCTTGTTTACATTAGAACCTCCCCGTTCTTCCTCTCCGTGAGGCGATCGCAGCTATCCCCATGGCGATGGAGTCCGTGGGACCCGCAATCTCGACTCGTGGAGCTTGCAGCGGGTTGTGCGCGCCTGCTGGCTGCCTCTTAAAGGGCAATGTACAGATACATTCGTTTGCCTGTACGAGCCCTTCTGTCGGTGTATATCGGCGTGAGGCGGTCGGCAAGCGGTTAAATTGCTCCTACCTACAGTGCCATGCCTCTCTGACTTCAGCAGTACTAGGTGACAATCTCTTCCCGGGCTCATTTGGCCACTTTCCAGCAAGCACATCCCCATTTAGTGTGACATCAAAAAACTATGGATGGGCAGAACTAAGACACAATTCTGCTTAACTTTCTTGTTGTTGTTTTTAAAATTCTGATGGAATGTTATGCATATGACAGTTTCAGAAAACATGTAAGTATACATGTTATACGTATTCATTACCAACAATTTTTGTTATTTCTCATGTTATCAATAAGGTTGTATGCAATAGAATGGTGTGACATACCGGTAATGCAGGAAATAATGCGAGCTAAATCAATAAAAAGGTTTAATATCTAAAACGTACTCAAGCTTATATACTAAGAGTCGAGAAAGAACACAAGAGCAACCGTATAGAAAGAAATGGGAAAGGGATGTAGGAGATATCTCAGGAATCCAATGGCAGAGGATTCTCAAGCTTGCACCATGGGTGTCTCTTTCTCCACCTCAGAGGATGTCACTTATTCTTATTGTATAGAGCATACTACACTACGCAAAAACTTTTCTTGTTTGGGCGAAGGCAAGATGCCTCCTGTCCTAGATGTGGAAGAACAGAGGGGGATATGATACATATGTTCTGGAGATGCCCCAAGTTGTACCGTTATTGGAAGGAGGTGGTGGAAATAATAGTCCAGGTATTTGAGGTGGCTATAGATATGGAACCTCTGGTGTGTGTATTGGGGTGGATAGATGGAGGAAGTTGGCCCAGAGACACCAAATTAGCAATATTAAGGTGCCTTTTTCAAGCTAGGAACTTATAGCCCAGAAATGGCAGTCTTCCACACCTTCCAGTAGGGACTGGGTACAGAACATGAATGGGGTAATTCTTAAAGCGGAGCTCCACCCGATTTATAAAAAATAGCTCCCGCATATTATTTCTCTCTGTTATATATAATGAGGACATTTAAGTTTCACGTACCTTTTTTATCCTCGAGTTACTGGCCATTTCCGTGTTCAGGGAATTGCGGATATGGGAGGGGTTGCTGCGGATATGGGCGGGGTTGCTGCGGCTAGGTCGACACTTCCTTTGTGCCGCACTGTCTCCTGGGATCCTTTTTTCTAGTTCCCAGGAGTCCGTGCAGCGGCCTGGCGCGAGTTATCGCGCGATTTTAGAACCAAAGCTGTTGACGGCGCTCCTATACTAACGTTACTGCGAATGCGCGAGATCTACGATAGAACGGGCGTTGCATTCTGGGAGATGCACGTCACAGAATCCAGGAAGAGACTGCCTGTGGGCCTCACAAGCCCACAGGCAAGATGACAACCATCGATATCTTTTTTATAAAGCGTTCTTTGCTTGATAAAAATCAATGGGAAAACTTAAAAAAACGGAACATGTAAGTAATAAATGTTCACACTAATTTATTTTTAAATGTAAAAAAAAAAAAAAAAAAAACGTTGGAGGCAGTGGAGCCCCGCTTTAAAGTGGTAGTATGGTCAATTTTTTAACTTTTACCTACAGGAAAGCCTATAATAAGGCTTACCTGTAGGTAAAAATAATATCTCCTAAACCTGTACGGTTTAGGAGATATTCCCCTCGGTATGCGCCGCTGACTGCAGCGGCGCATGCGCACAAGGGGGTTCTCTCCGTGAAAATCCGGCAGCGCTCGCGCGTCCGGACTGAAATCTCCCGCGCGCATGCACGGGAGTGACGATATCACGGCTCCGGCCACTCACAGCGCCGGAGCCACGATACCCGGAAGAGACGCCGAGGGAGCATGTCGGCTCCCTCGGCGTGGATCGGGCCAGATGTCGGGGCCTCGTTCTAAGGTAAGTATTTCATAATGAGCTAGTATGCGGTGCATACTAGCTCATTATGCATTTTGCTTTGCAGGTTTAAAAAAAAAAATAAAAAATTGCGGGTTTACTACCGCTTTAAGGAAACGGTAATATATATAATACAGGGAGGAATTAAAAAAATGTGATCTGTAAATTGTGGTGTGAGAAAATGAATAGAAATATTTATATATAAAAGTGGAAGGGTTATTAAACATGTAGTAGTGAGATAGGAAAACTCTTGTGAGTAGAATGGAGGGGAGAATGTTGGAGGGATTGGAAGGAAGGGATGAGCGAAAAGGGGGCTTATTGTCTTTTTATCTATTTCTCTGTTTTTTATATAAAGGTATGTGGATTATGTTTAGTTTAAATTGAAAATAAATTAATAAAGATATAAAGTTAAAAGGTTGTATGCCTAAACTGCCTGTTAAAATATCATAGACATATGGTTGACTCTCTTACGTACTCCTGAAGAAGGAGGTTTTGAAAACTCTGAAACGTGTTGGCTGAATCATAGAGAATACTGTCAATCATTGTGGTGACTGTCAAAACCTGTATGTATTTTTTGTTAACATTCCGCCTATTTTTACTCTGTATTCTATGATGTACTTGCGTTATTAATACAATTTATACTTTTTTACTTATAAGGTGATTTGAGTGCCTTAAAAGTCCAGTTAGGGGATAACTCTTCTTTCTGTCTAGCTATTTGGATGTGGCACCTTTCAGAGACATTTACAGATAATTAACATTGTCCTATAATTACTAACAAGCAAAGTTAGAAGTCCTTATCTGCATACTGTTTTAGGTCAGTATTTAATTTCTGATATTCCGACTAGCAAACAGCTAGATTTTTTAAAGAAGTTTAGCAATGGTAGTCTTCATATTTCTTCAAGTTTTCTCTAAAAAATAATTCTGATGGATTCATATAGGCAGTACATGCTTCATATTTCCTTATAGGCATTGCACACATTATTTTTTTTTTCTTTCTATAAGGAATTAATGTAGTTTTGTTCTCTGCATTGTTTGATTGCCTTACCTTATAATGATCGGCTCAAATGTTGAGGCTGAAGTTTGTCACGTCTGATCAATTCTCTAATGTCCATGGTTTGCTCAGCTAGCCTGTCCATAAACCCAAAAAAGACAAGACAACTTCCTGCTCTGGGTCACAGCATCCAGTGTATGTGTTGCCATCCACTCTCATCACAAATGTTGGAGTACTAATATAATCAAACAAAAAATCTTCCAACTGTATGGTAAGCTTTTTGTGTGTCTGTGAACCGCCTGTTTGTGGTTATCAGATCTAATTAGCTCTCACCTGCACCAGCATTAAGTTTACAGAACCAGTGATTGTGTGATATATGGTTTCTTCGCATGAAGTGTCAGTTCTTAGATTACAGAGGTCATGCGTTACCCTGTGCAGTGCCATGTCACGTTTTCTACATAAACAAAAAATTGCTGACATAGGAATGTAAATAATTTGCTTTATTATATATTGTCTATACAGGGCAACAAATTGCACTATAGTAATTATTTACTAAAGGCAAATAGTCTGTGCACTTTGCAGTTGCTCCAGAGCTTAGTAAATGAGAGGAAGCTCTGCTGATTTCCAACATCCAATCGTGTGCAAGTAAAAATGCGGTTTCTCTTTTGTTCATTGACGGACACAGCTCCTTTAAATCTTGACCATAGGGTTATCACACCACCTTCAGGAGAGGACTAGGCAGAACATGTAATACATGTAAAAACAACAAAACTACATAGCTCCGCCCAGGGTGAGGTCCCTCTGGCTATAAACCCTCAGCCTGCTTCCTGCAGCTCAGTTTTTTTTCTGCCTAGTGAAGGAGAAGGACCTGGGCTCCCTGAAGGGACCATTGGTCCTGGGGATTTTTGGATTTTTCCGCAAGATTTTGATCCTGTGATCTTCTATCAACAGCCGGCTGGGTGACAGGCTGGATAATGTAGATCCCTGTAGTCTCCCCAGCCTGGCCATCAAGCGTGAGCAGGCCCTAGCTATGTGCTGGGTCGGCCACTACATGCCCCTTCTGCTCTGAGGAGATTCCAGTCATACTGATTGCCCCAGATTGGCCTCGGCATCCTTGATACGCCAACCTAATACGCCTGGTGGCGGGTTTTCACAGCATGGCTGTTGAAAACCAGGTGCTAAAGGGCCGAGGTCTGTCAGACTCAGTAATTTCCACTATGCTGAGGGCACGAAAATCTAATTTGAAGATTTACCATTGTACATGGAAGGCCTACATCTCCATGTGTGAAGAGATGGGGTGGCGTCTGCGCACGTATTCAGTTTCCAGGATCCTACTGTTTTTACAGCGAGGTATGGATCAGAAACTTGCCTTAAGCACCATCAAGGGACAGATATCAGCCTTGGCTGTCTTTTTCCAATGCCCCTTGGCGTCTCACTCATTGGTTAGCACCTTTGTGCAAGGGGTTCGGCATTTAGTCCCTCCGGTTTGACCACCCCTACCTCCGTGGGATCTAAACCTGGTGCTATCGGCGCTTTAAAAACCGCCATTTGAGAACATCAGGGAAATTCCCTTGTTGACTCTTTCCCAGAAAGTTGTCTTATTAGTGGCTATTACATCTGCCAGGAGGGTTTCTGAGTTGGCGACCTTGTCTTGCAAGTCGCCCTATCTGGTTATCCACAAGGATAAGGTGGTGCCACGTCTGCGACCCTCCTTTCTTCCAAAGATGTTTTTTCAGCTTTTCATCTTAATGAGGACATTGTATTACCATACCTTTTGTCCTAAGCCAATACATTCTAAAGAAGTTGCCCTACATTCCCTGGATGTGGACCGGGCTCTGAAGGTATATCTGCCTGCTACGGCTCCCTTCCGTTAGTCAGACCCTCTGTTTCGGTGACCGGTCCGAAAAAAGTTTTGGCGGTCTCGTCGACCACCATTTCCCAGTGGATCAGACAGATCGTGGTTCAGGCTTACGCCTTGAAGGGGCAGGTGCCCCCCTTTCCTGTCGCGGCCCATTCCACCAGGGCAATTGGGACCTCCTGGACTTTCCGACATCAAGCGTCTGTTTCCCAGGTGTGTAAGGTGGTGACTTGGTCATCCGTTCACACTTTTACAAAATTCTACAAAGTTGATGTAAGCCCATCTTCGGATGCTTGCATTGGCCGCAAAGTTTTGCAGGCGACTGTGTAAAAATTGCAATTTACACCTTTTTTATTTTTTAAGAAAAGTTAAAATTTTGTTGTAAATATATTTTTGATGCATGCGTTGATGCAAGTTCTGGTCCGCCCTTTTCAGATGGCAACTCCTCCGTTGAGGTGTGCCTCTGGTTGTGGGTAAAGTTGTTTTGCTGTTTCCACCCCTCGTTTCGACACTGCTTGGGGACGTTCCTACGGTCAAGGTTTAAAGGAGCTGTGTCCGTCAGTGAACAAAAGAGAAAATAGGATTTTTGTACTCACAGTTAAATCCTTTTCTCTGAAGGTGATTGACGGACACAGCACCCACCCCTCCTATTTATTTAAACTGAGCTGCAGGAAGCAGGCTGAGGGGTTATAGCCAGAGGGACTGCCACCTAGGCAAAGCTATGCAGTTCTGCTGTTTTTACATGTATTGCATGTTCTGCCTAGTCCTCTCCTGAAGGTGGTGTGATAACCCTATGGTCAAGATTTAATGGAGCTGTGTCCGTCAATGAACTAAAGCGAAAAGGATTTTTACGGTGAGTACAAAAATCCTATTTTTTTCATTTTCATTGCAAGTGATTGAGTACTCTGAAAAGTAAAGCTTCCCCTCATTTACTAATCTCTGGAGCAACTGCACTTGCAAGGTGCAGAGTCTATTTGCCTTTGGTAAATCAAACACAAAGAGCAGGTAAGAAGATTTAAAGTGGTTGTAAACCCACTTTGAAAAAAAAAAAACACCTGCAAGACAAGGGCATAATGAGCTAGTATGCATAGCATACTAGCTCATTATGTAATACTCACCTGAGATCAAAGCCTGAGATCAAAGCCCTCGCTGCGGTGACAGTACACAGCACCGGCCGGCGACATCACTCCCGGGGGTTACTTCGGGGTATCGCAGCTGTGGCACTGTGATTAGCTGGAGCTGCGATGCCGTCACTCCCACACATGCGCTCGGGAGCCGCCGGTAGTTGCTTCAGTTTGCTTCATTGCACATGTGCCGATGACGTTGGCACATGCAAATACAGGAGGTACCTCCTAAACTGTGCAGGTTTTGGAGATATCCTGGGTAACTACAGGTAAGCCTTATTATAGGCTTACCTGTAGCAAAAAGTGGTCTGTAATGCTCCGTACACACGATCGGACTATCCAGCGGACTCCGCCCATGTGTGGGCTCCGGCGGACTTTTTGCTCCCAAATGTCCGGCTGACTTAGAAAGAAGTTTTGACTCAAAATTGTCTGCCGGACTCGGCAATCTGGCGGACAATCCGCCCGTCCGTGTGCTAGTCCGCTAGGCCGGTATCTGGGGGCCCCCTTACTAAAGCGGGCTTCCAGATTCCGATAAGCCCCCCTGCCCGCAGACCCTGACAACCAATGGCTAGGGTTGTAGGGAAGAGGCCCTTGTCCTCATCAACATGGGGACAAGGTGCTTTGGGGTGGGGGGGGCCTCAGGGCCCCCCTTCCCCACAGCACCCCCCCATGTTGAGGGCACGCGGCCTAGTACGGCTCAGGAGGGGGGCGCGCTTGCTCGTCCCCACCCCCTTTCCTGACCGGCCAGGCTATGTGCTCGGATAAGGGTCTGATATGGACTTTGGGGGGGACCCCCACGCTGTTTTTTCGGCGTAGGGCTTCCCCTTTAAGTCCATACCAGGTGACGGGGCTAGCAAGGTGTCAATCTCGCCGATGGAGGCGCCAACATTCACTTCCTGCGCTAGTCCTGTCTACCTGGAGCCGCGTTCAAAATGAACAGACTTTTCTCCGTGTGTGGGCAAGTCCGTTCATTTCAAAAGTCCGGCGGACTCCCGCCATAGTCTGGCAGATTGTCCGCCAGAAAAGTCTGGTCGTGTGTGGGCAGGTCTGCTCATTCGGAAAGTCTGGCGGACCTCTGCTGCAAAGTCCAGCGGATAGTCTGATCGTGTGTACGTGGCATAAGTGTTTACAACCACTTTAAAGTCCCTTTAAGTTTTCACAAGCCTATCAAACTGATTCCTCTGGTTGATGCATTTGCCCATATATGCAAAGTCGCAGATACGCTGTAGACAGAAGGAAGTGTAAGCCCTTGTACACACGGTCGGACATTCCGATGGACAATGTCCGATCGGACCGTGTTGTCGGATAATCCGACAGTCTGTGGGCTCCATCGGACTGTTTCCGTCGGAGTATCCGACGGACCAAGTTTTCCAGCTGGGCTATAAAATTTTCAGACAACATGATCCGATCGGACTTTGTCCGATCATGTGTAGAGAATTCCAATCGGACAAAGTGCCACGCATGCTCAGATCAAATTCCTAGACCAAAGCTATTGGCTACTAGCCTGAACGTAGTCCTGTCCTAACGAACTAACGTCATCACGTTAAGTACGATCGGATTTTCTGACAACTTTGTCCGACTGTGTGTATGCAACAGTTTCGGACAAAATTTTGGTTGTCGGAATGTCCGACCGTGTGTACAAGGGCTAAAACGTTCACCAAATTTCAATATGTAGGAGTCGATTTACCAAAGACAAAGCGGTCTTTACTTTACATGGGAAGTTGCAATTTGTAATGAAAATTTGTCCCAGTGTTTAGTGAATGTGACAGATTTTCTTTCTAAAGAGTACCTAATTAAATTCAAGGAAAGAAATATATATAAAATAACAAAGCTTGTTCATTTTTAACCAATGTGCTGTTTAAACCTGATAGACCAGATAGTTTTTAAAATGTTCAGATGCCTTGAAATTCAAAGCAGATATAGTCTAATTACGATCTCTTGTGAATTACAGTGACCCATGAGGGCCGCACATTTAAAGTGATTGTAAAGTCTCTTTGCTATTTTTAGAGAAAAAAAAACATGTTATACTTACCTGCGCTGTGCAGTGTATTTACAATGGGCAGCCAAGATCCTTCTCTTCTCTGGTCCCTGTTCGGCTTTTTCTGACCCCTCCCTCCTGTCAATTGCCACCACAGCAAGCAGCTTTGAGTCACAGCTTCCTGTGTCCATTCAGACATTGACAATCCCCCCCCCCCCCGGCACCATCTCTTCTCGCTGCTGATTGGAGTGACTTAAGTGACTTTGACAGCAACGGGAACCAATGGCACCGCTGTTGTGTCTTAACCAATCAGGATGAGAGTCTCGGACAGCTGAGGCACTCATGGACATTGCTGGACAGAGATGGGGCTCAGGTAAGTATTAGAGGGACCAAGGGGGGTTGCTGCACACAGAAGTTATTTTTTATCTTAATGCATAAAATGCATTAAGAAAAAAAACCTTCTGACTTTACAACCCCGTTAAGTAGCTGCAGACACAGAGGAAATGTCCAGACAGTCCTATGTGTACCTGCAGTTTCGAAAATCTTTCTATGCCTTGCAGCCCACGGTAATCTAAGAGTACCCTACAAAATTTTAATATATCTGTTTCCAAAGTCAATCTCAGGCACACTTAGTTGTATTGATATACAAAATACTTCTTGATGATGCCCCGAAAACAGGAGATTATCATTCATACGTGAAAAAAATAGGAACTTGGTGTGCAACATTCTATTCCTTTACCGCTTTGGGACAAAATTTGGAGCACAGTCTCTAAATCAACCCTACGAGTAGTGTTAAATAAAATAATGTTTCTTTTCACACATCAGGGGTCGCAGAGCCATAGTAGGTACTATGTGGGTTAATTGGCCACCAATAGGTGATGAGCACTGGCACGCCCTAAGACCAGAACTGCACTCCCTATATAACCCCTCCCACTACTGAGAGTCCTCAGTTTTTTCACCAGTGTCTAAGGTGTTAGTCACGAGTAAAGATGTGCTGTGCTGAGTTCCACTGGAAGCAATCTTTGCTGGGGATAGCCATGCTGACCGGATCCATTCAGACTGTCCTTTAATGGGCCTAAGGAATGGTACCCGGGCCTCGTGTCCAATAATACAAGGTTTTGCTTGCGAATGCTTCTTTTTTTAAAGAGCTGGACCCTGGGATCCAGTACTGGGGGCTGTATTGAGCACTCACCGCCTGATGCTGGAAACGGCGCTGTGTCAGAAGCCATCATTTCCGCCTTCTCCTACGCCTAGAGCAGGCAGATCCTCCAGTAAGAAAGGGGGGACTGGTCTCTCCTCCTGCGCGCCCCATGCTAACCCCTTGGGGCGAACTGTATGCCGAAAGCATTCTTTTTTTCTAAAAAAAAAAAAAAAAACGCGGCCACTCAGCGGTGGTTTTTACCCCCCGCCGCCATATCAGCTGTTTGCAGGGCACCTGAAGTGAAAACTTTCTTTTGAAAGCTGGGTGGGCATAATCGGTGCAGCCACATGTGAAGGAAGTTTTTAAAGCACTGTGTGTGTAGCTGCTGCTGGCTGTGGAGGGACACATGAGCAGGAGGTGGCTTACTTCAGGTTTGGTGACATAGGCATATCCCTTTGACTTTATTGTTACTTCATCAGGCTAGGTATTAATAGCAGCTTATAGCGCTAGCCTATAACCTAGCAGTGTACATTCTTTTTGCTAGTGCCTCTGCTTTTGTGCTTCAGGCTATGAGTGGAAGAGGGACCAGGAATTCCTCTAAGGGTTCTAAAGGGTCAATGGTTTCACAACAAACTAAATCCATTTCCAAAAAAATTTCATCCTCCTCTGAGAGTGATGCAGCCGGTCAGATTGTGCCATCAGGGGAGACTGTTGTTACAGCTGCGCTGGACACTTCAGTCCCTGTATATATCACACAGGAGGTTTTCTCTTCTACCATTTGTAATTTGGAAAAGAAGATTGATGCTATTCTCTCTCTCTCTCCATAGTGGGTCTAAACGTAGCAGATCCCCATCTAGTGCTGAGGACCCTCTTATTGAGGTGCAAGGGGCAGGGTATCGGGAAGATCTTCCAAGAGATTTGGAAAATACTAATATATCCTCTTCTGAGGAGCCTAATATAGAGGGAGTAGCATCACAAGACAGGTTGCTTGTGCGCTTTTTGCTGCCTGCAGCTCAGGCTCTTGATCAGCCCACCTCTGGTTTGGGATCACTAAAACCTCCCCCATCTGAGGATGCTTTTCCTATTCATTCATGGCTAAAAAGCTTTTGCATTCTGAATGGGAACATCCGGATAAACAATATTATCCTCCCAAGGAATTCTCCACACTTTATCCTATGGAGGAGGATCTTTATAAGAAATGAGGGGTTCCAGCAATTGATGCTGCAATTGCCTCGGTGAACAAGAGTCTCACATGTCTGGTGGATAATGCGCTGATGTTAAAGGATCCAACATATAAAAAGTTGGAACTTCTTTACAAAAGCAATATGTCTTTAGCAAGTTCAATAGTGCAGCCAGTTCTTACGGCAATTGGTGTATCTTAGTCCATTAAGCAACAGTTTGTGGAGATACTTAAGATTCTGCCTGATCAGCAGGCCCAGCACTAGGCTGGCATATCAGACGCACTATGTTTCACAGTAGATGCTATGAAAGATTCTATCATTCAAGCCTCACAGCTTATGCTTGGACTAGTGCATTCTCGCAGAGTTCTATGGCTGAAAAATTGGTCGAAGCACAGTGTAAAAAAACTCTTGACCAGTTTTCCCCTTTTCATGGGGAACGCCTATTTGGAGACGATTTGGATAAATACATCCAAAGGATCTCTAATGGGAAACGCGCTCTTTTACCAGTAAAGAAGAAGTTTAAACATTTCTCCTTTAAACGTGCTTCCTCACCTGTGCCAGGGGCATCAGCCTATAGGCAGTCTCAATGGCCTCAACCGTCAGGTTCAAGGGGAATACCCCAAGGGCAGCACCAGGATCAAAAGAGATCTTGGGGCAGAAAGCCCACAAAGCAGAATGCTAAAGCCTCCTTATGAAGGTGCACCCCCGCTCGAGGGGGGGGGGGGGGGGTTGAAGGCTCCTGCAATTTTCAATGATCTGGCAGGAACAATGTTAAGACAGATGGGTGGCTTCTTCAGTTTCTCTAGGTTACAAACTAGAGTTTCAAGAATTTACGTCCCCTCGTTTTCTAAAATCAAATGTTCCCAGGGATCCAGAGAAAAAGTCGTCTCTCTTTCTAGCTCTGGATCATCTATTAAACCAGCTGGTGATATCAGAGGTTCCCTACACGATTAGACTAAGTCCGCCGGACAATCTGCTGGATTTTGCAGTGGCGGTCCGCCAGACTTTCCGAACAAGCGGACTTGCCCACACACAAACTGACTTTTCCGGCAGACAACCCGCGGAGACTTTTTTCAAATGAACGGACTTGCTCACACATGGAGTAAAGTCCGTTAATTTTGAATGTGACTCCAGGTACGACGGGACTAGCGAAGGAAGTCAATGTTGCCGCCTCCATCCACGAGATTGACACTTCACGAGCCCTGTCGCCTGGTATGGATTTAAAGGGGAACCCCTACGGCGAAAAAACACCATGGGGGTCCCCCCAAAGTCCATACCAGACCCCGATCCGAGCACGTAGCCCGGCCGGTCAGGGAAGGTGATGAGTGAGCCCCCCCCCCCGAGCCGTACCAGGCTGTGTGCCCTCAACATGGGGGAGTGGGTGCTTTGGGGAAGGGGGCGCCCTGCAGGCCCCCCACCCCAAAGAACCTTGTCCCCATGTTGATGAGGACAAGGGCCTCTTCCCAACAACTGTGGCCGTTGGTTGTTGGAGTCTGCGGGCGGGGGGCTTATCAAAATCTGGGAGCCCCCTTTAATAAGGGGGGCCCAAGATGCCGGCCCCCCCACCCTATGTGAATGAGTATGGGGTACATCGTACCCCTACCCATTCACCTGGGGGGAAAAGTGTCAATAAAAAAAACACAACACAGGTTTTTAAAGTAGTTTATTAGACAGCTCCGGGGGTCTTCTTGCTGGGCTCCTCCGCTATCTTCTGCTCTTTTACCGCTCTTTTACTAGCGGAGGAGCCCGGCTTTCTCCTTCGTCACCGCCATCCGGGGGGTCTTCTTCCGACTTCGGGGGTCTTGTCCCGCTCTTCGGTTCTTCTGCCGGGCCTCCGCTATCTTCTTCCTGCTCTTACTAGCGTTGGCCCAGTCTTCTTCCTTCCAATGGTGACACGATGCTCTTTCTGGCCGTAATGCCAGGGACGCGTTGCGCGACGACTTATATAGGCATACGGTGCGGGCTCACCAGGTGATGTCACATGGTGACCCCACCCCTTATGATGTCACAGTCCCGGGGGATGCTTGTTTTATGCCAGTACATTCTGGGTATTATTGATGTCTAAATTATGTTTACATACTTCCCTGTCCACATGTATGTACATTTTATATTCTTATTGTGTATGTGTATTTACTGACCCAGCAACTTTTAAGTTTTATTGTTGCTCATGTATGTACAGCATTTGCAATAAATCTTTGTATATTTACTTTCATCTGTGTTGTGTACATTGGCTATTATGCCGGGTAACTCACAATCGTTGCTGCTGCTCTGTTACATAACATTTTGAAACAAATTGATTTTGTCTCAGTGTTTGCTGTGGACATTGGCTAAACCTCTCTCACCTCATTTAAAGTCCCAGGGCTATTTTTCTTGTTTTTTGTGCATTATTAGGGCTGGAGGTGTCAGAAGGGTCACACCAGACCTTAATCTCCCTTATCAGCTTTGCAAAGTCAACCTTTTAAGCCTTTATGGGAAATTCCCTTGGTTTTTTTGACAAGAAAGATAATCTTTTTGGTTGCCATTTCTTCTTCTAGAAGAGTATCGGAACTAGCGGTTCTATCTTGTAAAAAGCCATATTTGATCATGCATAAGGATAAGGTGGGTTTGAGTCCTCATCCTGAATTCCTACCAAAAGTAGGGCTGGGGAAAAAATCGATTTAAATCTTGAATCGAGTTGAGAGGTTAAATTGATTCAAAATTTCAGCAAATTGATTTTTTGATTTTTTTTTTCACCAGGACCAGCGCTGACTTTTTTTTTAGTTTTATTTTTTTAAATCACAGATTTTTTTTTTGGATTAGAAAATCGCCCAGCTCTAACCAAGAGTGGTGACAGGTTTTCATTTAAACCAGGATATTATTCTTCCATCTTTTTTCCCAGAGCCTTAATCTAGGGAAGAAAAGGCACTACATTCCCTTGATGTAGTAAGAGCGATCAGGGTGTGTTTGCAAAACAGATGTTTTGTTTGTACTGCCAGAAGGTCCAAAAAGGGGACAGGCAGCATCAAAATCTACTATTTCCAAATGGATTCATCAAGTGATTGTTCAAGCTTACGGCTTAAAGAAGAAAATTCCTCCTTTTCATGTTAAAGCACTCTCAACCAGGGCGATCAGTGCCTCTTGGGCGGTGCATCATCAGGCCTCTATGGCTCAGATCTGTAAGGCCGCAACTTGGTCTTCAGTTCATACATTTACCAGATTTTATCATGAGGATATTGCCTTAGGGCGCAGTGTAATGCAGGCTGCAGTATGAGTCCTCTAGTCTCTTTTATGCCCTACTTTTTTGTTGTCTCCCTCCCTTCAGTTGCCATTGCTATGGGACATCCCACATAGTAACTACTATGGCTCTGTGTCCCCTGATGTATGAAAAGAAAACAGGATTTTAAAAACAGCTTACCTGTAAAATCATTTTTTTTTATGTACGTCAAGGGACACAGAGGTCCCTCCCTTCTTGGTATACACTTGTATTGCTTGGCTACAAAACTGACGACTCCCAGTAGTGGGAGGGGTTATATAGGGAGTGCACTTCTGGTCTTAGGGCTTGCCAGTGTCCATCACCTATTGGTGGCCTATTAACCCACATAGTATCTACTATGACACTGTGTCCCCTGATGTACATCAAAGAAAAGGATTTTACAGGTAAGCTGTTTTAAAAAATCTTGTTATCCGCGCTTAGGCCAAAGGGGAAATTAGGTGTGTTGCCTACCCTTCTAGGTCCCCAATAGGGGACTAGAATTATAATAGTGCAAGTATAAGGGTAATGACTAATAAAAGTGCATATACCAGTAGTGCATTCCTAATAAGTTCATATTTATTTGGCAAACTACTGAGGTTTGCACCGCTGGTATATGCACATTGGTAATTTATGAGGCTTGCACTATTGGTATATGCAATTTTACTAGTAACTATAGAGGCACATAGCACCTAACAAGTGAACAGGGTCTGTCGCCTTTTGTTATATAGGTAGCTCCATTTACCTTTATACCTGCCCTATCAGTAGCTTATTAGGAAAACATTTATAAGGTCCTTATGTTGTGATATAAAACTCCAGAGATACTACATACAGTATCTCACAAAATTGATTACACCCCTCACATTTTTGTAAATATTTTATTATATCTTTTCATGTGATAACACTGAAGAAATGACACTTTGCTACAATGTAAAGTAGTGGGTATACAGCTTGTATAACAGTGTAAATTTTCTGTCCCCTCAAAATAACTCAACAAACAGCCATTAATGTCTAAACCGCTGGCAACAAAAGCGAGTATACCCCTAAGTGAAAATGTCCAAATTGGGCCCAAAGTGTCAATATTTTGTGTGGCCACCATTATTTTCCAGCACTGCCTTAACGCTCTTGGGCATGGAGTTCACCAGAGCTTCACAGGTTGCCACTGGAGTCCTCTTTCATTCCTCCATGATGACATCACGGAGCTGGTGGAAGTGAGAGACCTTGCGCTCCTCCGCCTTCCATTTTGAGGATGCCCCACAAATTCTCAATAGGGTTTAGGTCTGGAGACATGCTTGGCCAGTCCATCACCTTTACCCTCAGCTTTTTTAGCAAGGCAGTGGTCATCTTGAAGGTGTGTTTGGGGCCCTTATGTTGGAATACTGCCCTGCGGCCCAGTCCCCCCGAAGGGAGGGGCTCATGATCTGCTTCAGTATGTCACAGCACATTGGCATTCATGGTTCCCTCAATGAACTGTAGCTCCCTAGTGCCAGCAGCACTCATGCAGCCCCAGATCATGACCCTCCCATCACCATGCTTGACCATAGGCAAGACACGCTTGTCTTTATATTCCTCACCTGGTTGCTGCCACACATGCTTGACACCAACTGATCCAAATTCAGCAAACTGTTTGTGGACTCTCTTGTGCACCATATTTAGAAGAAGCTTCCTTCTGGGACCACAGCCATGCAGACCAATTTGATGCAGTGTGCGACGTATGGTCTGAGCACTGACAGGCTGACCCCCCCACCCCTTAAACCTCTGCAGCAATGCTAGAAGCACTCATACATCTATTTCCCAAAGACAACCTCTGGATAAGACGCTGAGCAGGGGCACTCAACCGCATTGGTCGAACACGGCGAGGCCTGCTCTGAGGGGAACCTGTCCTGTTAAACCGCTCTATGGTCTTGGCCACCATGCTGCAGCTCATTTGCAGGGTCTTGGCAGTCTTCCTATAGCCCAGGCCATCTTTATGTAGAGCAACAATTAATTTTTATCAGATCCTCAGAGAGTCCTTTGCCATGAGATGCCATGTTAAACTTCAAGTGGCCAGTATGAGAGAGTGAGAGCGATGACAGCAAATTTAACTCACCTGCTCCCCATTTACACCTGAGTCCTTGTAACACTAACGAATCACATGACCCCGGGGAGTTAAAATGGCTACGTGGGCCCAAATTGGACATTTTCACTTAGAGGTGTACTCACCTTTGTTGCCAGCGGTTTAGACATTAATGGCTATATGTTGAGTTATTTTGAGGGGATAGCAAATTTACACTGTCTCCTGGGATTTCAGGTATCCCTAAGCACTCCAAAAGACTTGCTACACATATCCTGGTGACATCCAGGAGACTCGGTCCTCCAATATTGCATGGCTGCAGAGATTGCCAGAGGTACTACAGAATTGTTTAAAGTGGTTGTAAACCCTCCCCCACAACTTTGTCCCATGTAAATCAGCATAAAAAACCCTAATGAACACTGCTTGTAGATATCTCCTTACTTGCTTAGTATTGTTGTAATCCTTTTTATTCTTTAGAATGAAGTCACTGAGCATGCTCAGATCTCCCCTGATTTACGGCACACTCTCTATGTGCTTATCTATCTGTTATCAGGACTTCCTACGCACAACACTGAACTCCCAGGAGACTTCAAAATTATTCAGAGATTCCTCCTACACACCATGTGACCATGTGACATGACATGCAGTGTAAACTTGGTCATTACTGCAGTCTTATCAGCTGAAGCTGATAAGGCTGACAAAGGGAAACATTAGACATTGCACAAGTAAATACTATGAAATAAGGAAGCAGGGTCTCCATAGAAACGTTGGCTTGAGAAGGAGGCTTGGTTAACAATACAGGAAGTGCTCAATGTAAGGGCGGAAATACACTCCACTGTGGATTCAGAAAACAATACTTAAGATGGTGCTGCCTAACCCCCTGGAAACAAGTTTTTTAAAGTCTCTTTAAACAGTAAGTAATATGTGATTTGAGCTGGATTACGGTGGCTATAGTCTGATAATTACTTATTATAATGGACTGAATGAAGAGAAGCATCAGAGTGGGAGAGTTTACTTCCTCTTTAATAAAACATGGGCTTCTTGGAACCTATCCTCTTTAGGTATGCTACCATTTCATCACCTCTACCCGATATACCCTTATGCTGTATTATATACTTGCATTATTATGATGTGCATTCTTGCCGATTTAAAATGGAGTTGCACCGAAAAAATAAAATTCATGAATGTTCCTAAAAAAAAAGAAAAGAAAAGAACATTTGGGAAAAAAATCATTTTTTACTCACCTCTAAATGGCTGTTGCTAGGGGGTCCCTCGTAGTCTACCTCCTTCAGTGCCTGGGCTCGTGACATCACTTCCCCCCAGGAAGGGCTCAGCTCTGCCCCCTCCCTCCTGTCAGTCATCTGGGACACATGACAGGTCCCAGATGATTGCGCGGCCAATCGTGGCGGCGTTCGCACATGCGCAGTGGGTGCCCGGCTGTGAAGCCAGGCACCCACAGTTACAATTCTGGCGCTGCCGAACGGAGGGGGAGATGAGCGGGGCTTCGATCCCCCGCATTGCTGGACCCTGGGACAGGTAAGTGTCTTTTTCTTCTACAGCTTTAAAATGTTCAATATGTACACTTCAGAACTCTCCATAATGTGAATCTATATGCAATTAATATTACGATTTAATCTGCTTAACTATTTGTACATTTGATTGGCTGGACTTGATCTAATACTTTACTACCTTGTACAACCCCCATAGCTATCATCAATTTTAAAATTACCTTATTTTTTTTAGTAAAAATTATAAATTTTCTTCGTTTAAACATTTGATATGTTTAAGTGGGCAAACATAAAAAAACCTACAGGGGATAAAATTATTATTTCTCTTTCGTCCATCGACAAACACAACGCCTCCTTAATCTTGACCATTGGGTTATATCACCTCTGCAGGAGTAGGACTAGGCAGAACAAAAAAAAAAAAAAAACCTGGCTACGCTCATGGGT
The DNA here is from genome assembly GCF_037356315.1 of Lithobates pipiens. Taxonomy (NCBI): domain Eukaryota; kingdom Metazoa; phylum Chordata; class Amphibia; order Anura; family Ranidae; genus Lithobates; species Lithobates pipiens. The sequence goes on from NW_027507789.1 coordinate 70,273,264, forward strand.
TGTTCTCCGTCAGTATATAACCCCCTCCCTGCTCTAGGTATTCAGTTTTATTTCTGTCTAGTCAGGAGTAAGGACCTAGCTCCTTGCTGGGATCTTTTGGTCCTAGCAAATATTACTTTGTCTCTTTTTTCCGTGCATTTTTTCCTGGGAGATCTGCAGCCAACTGCTGGGTTAGGCGATGGGCTGGATAATTTAGATCCAGTAGTCTCCCCAGTCCAGCCAGCCAGCGCGTGCAGACCGCAGCTGCGTGCTAGGTCGGCCATGACAGAGCCTCAACGGACGGAGGCTGGCCCGCGAGTTAAACATCTTGCAGGGTCACCTACGGGCGGGCTCTGGTCGGAGTCGCAGTGGTCCCTTGGCCGACAGCCCCCCACTTCGGTGGCGAGTTCTGTCTGGAAGGTCACCCACACCATAGATCGGTAAGCTCCTGTGACCCGGTTAAGGCTGCTGTGTCTTGGATAGGGCTCTTGTGGTTAGCCTTGGGTTATTTTGCCCACCCCTTTTCGATGTCCCAATGGTCAAGATTAAGGAGGCGATGTGTCCGTCTAACGAAAGAGAGAATTTGATTTTTGTACTCACCGTAAAATCTATTTTTCTGAGTTCATCGACGGACACAGCACCCACCCCTCTGGAGTTTTTTGATACTTCTATTACTACTTGCTACTAAACTGAATACCTAGAGCAAGGAGGAGGTTATATGCTGACTGAGGACAGCCCATGGGCGTAGCCAGGTGTTTTTTGTTCTGCCTAGTCCTACTCCTGCAGAGGTGATAACTCAATGGTCAAGATTAAGGAGGCGTTGTGTCTGTCGAACTCTGAGAAATAGATTTTACGGTGAGGACAAAAATCTAATTTTCCCCACTGCTTGGGTTTGAGATTTGCAAATCATGCCGATTTTACACAGCGTCTCATTTTTTTGGGAATTGGCGTTGTACTTTGTTCTAAAAAATAAATATAAAAATTTTAATATTCAACTAGTGCGGCAACCTGCTAGCAACCTTTAGTAAATCAACCCTGTAGTGTATTTTTTCACAGCCATGGTGACCTCAGAGGGGCCATTTAGTTGCACCTATAAGTTCTTAAAATAAAAAAATTGTGTGTCCATGTAACTGATTATAGTAAGGAAGGTCTTTGATACTTAGCTACATTTTTACAGTGACTTCCAATTTGTAGTAACAAAGGTTATCCTTGTGTCTGTTTGCAGGGACAGGATGGAGGCCATGGAGAAACAGATTGCCAGCCTCACAGGATTGGTCCAAAGTGCTTTGATGCGGAGCTCTGACAGTGAAAACCCAAGGTATGAGAAATTAGGTTAATGAAGTGACAAAAGCAGATCACAGCCGTTGTAACCAGAAAATAGGGGTGCAGATAGTCCTGTAGTAAGCCTGATTTGAGCTTTATGCTGGTATTTCACAACTCTTTGTTAATTTAACAAGTATAAGAGATGTCAGATAATTACACTAGCTGAAATGAAAACTAATGTCAAGACTTAAAAGCTGAAGAGGAAGTAAAAGCTGTAAAAGCTGTTTTACTGTATATATTTACCAATTATTATCATTTACAATATTTTATTGCGCCATCTTTTTTTATTTGGTACTGCACAAAGTATGTATACATACTGATGCTGAATATTAGGCCAGATTATAACACTGAAAATATGTGTTTTAAGGGTATGTTTGAGTTGGAGGGTGGTTGTGGAAAAAGGGAAGAAGCAAAAAGGAAGGATTAAGGAAGGTTATATGTAGAAGAAGCTTGTGCTTAGGGTAGTCTCTGAAAATGAGCAACAAATGTATGGAAGAACAAGGTTAGGGAGAGTTGCATGTTACAGGTAAAGTGTATGTCAAGCCAAATGTGTTTATTCATGATCGCTTTAACTACTTGCTGACCACGCGCCGCAGATGTACTGCGGCAAGGTGGTTCGGCTGTGAAAATCCATTCACTAGCATTCGTGGGCATGTGCGCGCTCTCTGATTGGCCAGCCAAGGAGCCAATCAGTGGGTCCAGCGGACTCTTTGTCCGCAACCGCCCACGATCGTTCCCCGCAGAGACAGAAGGGGGATATGTGGAAGTAAACAAGGCAGATCTCTGTTCTGTCAGGTGATGACACTGAGATCTGTCTTCCTGCTAAGCAGAAGGACAGATCTGTGTGTTTCCCCAGTCACACCCCATACAGTTAGCAGTCACAAACAGGGAACACATTTACCCCTTGATTGCCCCTGATGTTAACCCCTTCCCTGCCTTACTAATATTGTGCATATTTTTAGCACTGATAACTGTATTGATGTCACTGGTTTCTAGGGGTGCAACGGATCGTCACCGATCCGTGATCCGAACTGGTCACCCCGCTCAGATCGGCACATGCTGCGTTCCGCGGAGAGCTCCGCGATCTCGGCCTTAGGAAAGGCCGCGGCTTCGGCCTAGCTCTGAAGCAGCAGCCATCTTTCTACACCCAGGTTGTTTACACTGCGATCGCTCCGACGAAGCGATCACTTGTAAATAAACCAGCGTCATGTCATGACGCCGGTTCCTCTCTCCCCTCTCTGTACTGATCTGTACAGTGGAGGGGAGAGATCCAGAGATGGAAGCAGCCATCCCTCCATACCCTGCAGTACCCAGCAATACCCTGCCAATACTCTGCAGTACCCAGCAATACCCTGCCAATACTCTAGCAATACTCTGCAGTACCCAGCAATACCCTGCCAATACTCTGCAATACCCTGCCAATACTCTGCAATACCCTGATAATACTCTAGCAATACTCTGCGATACTCTGCAATACCCTGCCTGCCAATACTCTGCTATACCCTGCCAATACTCTGTGATACCCTTCCAATACTTTGCCAATACTCTGCGATACCCTGCCAATACTCTGCGATACCCTGCCAATACTCTGCGATACCCTGCCAATACCCTGCCTGCCAATATTCTGCGATACCCTGCCTCCCAATACTCTGCGATACCCTGCCTGCCAATACTCTGCCATACCCAGCCATACTCTGCCATACCCAGCCAATATTACAGTGGGGGAGATTGCGGATATTACAGTGGGGACTATATGGTGGTGGAATTTTCACAGTTTTTTGCTGATCCAAAAAATGATCTGATCCGTGAGTTTTTTGATCCGTTGCACCCCTACTGGTTTCCCAAAAAGTGTCAAAAATTTCAGGTGTTCAGTCTGTCCGCTGCAGTCCCGCTAAAAATTGCTGATCGCCACCATTACTAGTAAAAAAAAATAAAGTAAAAATAGCAATAAATATATCCCCTATTTTGTAGACGCTATAACTTTTGCGCAAACCAATCAATATACACTTATTGTTTGTTTTTATAAACAATATGTAGAAAAATACATATTGGCCTAAACTGATGAATACATTTTGTTTTTTTTTATATTTTTTTGGTTATGTATTATAGCAGAAAGTAAAAAAAAAAAAAATATATATATTTTTTCAAATTGTTCTTTTTGTTTATAGCGCAAAAAATAAAAAAACGCAGAGGTGATCAAATACCACCAAAACAAAGCTCTATTTGTGGGGAAAAAAGGACATCAATTTTGTTTTGGTACAACATCGCATGACCGCACAATTGGCAGATAAAATAATGTAGTGCCGTATGGCAAAAAATGGCCTGGCCATTAAAGGGGTAGATCCTTCCACGGCTGAACTGGTTAAATAGACATGAGGAAGGATTAAGTCTGGCACACTATCTGTTTTTATTTATTTTTATTTTGTTCAACCCAGTGGGCTGAAGGAAAAAAAATGGAGACGCTTGGAAGGAGCTTGATGTACTATCAGATGTTAGTAAAGCGATCTCTCTGCTGAGCTATTGTGTTCTGACAGGGGGACCACCAGTAAGTGCTCACAGCCGTTGGCTGCCAGAGCTGATCGGATGATTTATTTTCAAGCGTACCCATTCAACAGAAGCTGGCAGGGCTGATATTTACACAGGCTGAATGTTGGCTGGTTTCTGTTGAACTAGCTTATATTCTGCCTGTGTGTACCAGGCATTTGAATCCCTGCAGGACTTTTCTGCTGTTCTCAGCTCCATTGATTTCCCCTCACTATTGCTCATATGCGAAGAATACAGGAAATGTTAGGACGTAGCTATAGACCAGGGCCGGCAACCCCTGGCAGGGGGTGCCAGAGGTGGCACGCATCCACACTTGGAATGGCAAGCAAAAGCAATCCCGGCAGACTCTTCTCCCACACATGAAAGCCAGCCAGGGGCTGCATATAGGTAAAGAAGAGCAGCTGGTTCACAGCCAGCTCTCTTTCTGCCCCCAAGGGTTCTGCACTCCTCGATCTGTGCAGTGAAGTATTTGGACACTTCAGAGTCCAGGGCTTGGCAGCTCTCCTATTGTTATGGTAACTATGCACTCCTCCTCCATGGCAGCAGTAGTCTTTCATCCTGAGCCACCTTTTGGCCAGCCCTCTCTAATCCGTGTACAAGTACATCTGCATCTGCTACCTCTGAACACTCCTCTCCCTCGGCAGCCCTGCACCTGCCTCAGCATTGCATGGGAGACCATTTTGGCCAGAAAAGTTGAGGCTGTGAATGAAGTTATTAGCTTTGCATATAACTGACTTTTTGTAACCATTACTTTATTACAGGCTTTGTGAGTACTACAAAGCAGTACTTGCAAAGCCTAGTATACTTAATGCTTTGCACCTGGCTTTGTAAGTACTGCTTTGCATAGTGCCTTGCATGTGCTGCTTTTGTAACTGGCTTTGCAGGTACTCACAAAGCCAG